>NW_020837990.1:11858632-12109490 GCF_003676395.1 Aethalodelphis obliquidens | reverse complement strand
ATATATATATATATATATATATATACATGCATACACACCACATTTTCTTTATCCATTGATCTATCAATGGACATTTAGGTTGCTTCCATGTCTCGGCCATTGTAAATAGTGCTGCAATGAACACTGGGGTGCATGTATCTTTTCAAATTAGTTTTCTGTGGATATATGCCCAGGAGTGGGATTGCTGATCATATGACAATTCTATTTTTAGTTTTTTAAGGACCCTCCATACTGTTCTCCATAGTGGCTGCAGCAATTAACATTCCCACCAACAGTGTAGGAGGATTTCCTTTTCTCCACACCCTCTCAGCATTTATTTTTTGTAGACTTTTTGATGATAGCCATTTTGACCAGTGTGAGGTGATACTTCATTGTAGTTCTGATTTGCATTTCTCTAATAATTAGCAATGTTGAGCATCTTTTCACGTGCTTACTGGCCATCTGTATGTCTTCTTTAGAGAAATGTCTGTTTAGGTCTTCTGCCCATTTTTTTATTGGGTTTTTTGTTTTTTTGTTATTGAGTTATAGGAGCTGTTTGTGTGTTTTGGAAATTAAGCCCTTGCTGGTCACATCATTTGCAAATATTTTCCCCCAGTCTGTAGTTTGTCTTTTTGTTTTGTTTATGGTTTCCTCTGCTGTGCAAAAGCTTGTAAGTTTGATTAGGTCCCATTTGTTTATCTTTGCTTTTATTTCTCTTGCCTTGGGAGACTGACCTAAGAAAACATTAGTACAATTTATGTCAGAGAATGTTTTGCCTATGTTCTCTTCTAGGAGTTTTATGGTGTCATGTCTTATATTTAAGTCTTTAAGCCATTCTGGGTTTATTTTTGTGTATGGTGTGAGGGAGGGTTCTAAATTTATTGATTTACATGCGGCTGTCCAGGATTCCCAACACTACTTGCTAAAGAGACTGTCTTTTCTCCATTGTATATTCTTGCCTCCTTAGGCAAGAGCCATTCTAACAAATATGAAGTGATCTCACTGTGGTTTTGATTTGCATTTCCCTGATGATTAGTGATACTGTCATTTTTTCATGTATGTTGGCCAGATTATTAGGTTTCTTACTATTGAGTTACAGGAGTTCCTTATACATTTTGGAAATGAATCTCTTATCAGATATATGGTTTGCAAATATTTTCTCCCATTCTGCAAGTTCTTTTTCACTCCATTGATTGTTTAGTCTCTTGTTTCTTCTTTATGTTTTCAATTCCTTCTTTTATTTCTTTAAAAATATTAAATGTAATTATTTTATATTCTTATTTTAGTAATTCCTAATAAATGAAGTTTTGCAGGTCAGCTTTCTATTGATCTGTTATCTCTGCTGGCTCTCACTCATAATGTTTTGTTCCCTTCTGTGATTTGTCATTTATTTTTACTATAAATTCTTGTTCACTAGAATTTTATCTATGGTAATGCTTTGACACCTGGATTAAGGATCCACTTCTCTAGAGAAATTTTACATTTGTTTTTGCAAGATGCCTGGGAACACTAACAGCCCAGAACAATTTAAAGTAAACTCTCAACTTGGGGTTTAGCGGGCCATGTGGGTGATTTGAATTCAGTCCTGAACTCATATAAAGACCAACTTAAGATTACAATCCTCAAAGGCAGCACTGGATTTCTTTTTTTTTTTTTTTTTTTGCAGTACACGGGCCTCTCACTGTTGTGGCCTCTCCCATTGCGGAACACAGGCTCTGGACGCGCAGGCTCAGCAGCCATGGCTCACGGGCCCAGCCACTCCACGGCATGTGGGATCTTCCTGGGCCGGAGCATGAACCCATGTCCCCTGCATTGGCAGGCGGACTCTCAACCACTGCGCCACCAGGGAAGCCCTGGATTTCTTTTTTTTTCCTCTATTCTACCCAGAGTCAAGGCCAAAGAACTTTTTTATCTTATATTTTTGGCTGTTTTGCAGTGGGAAGACTTTAAATAATGATTACTAAGTCCAGATACCTTTTAAAGCATTATTAAAATGTTTCTTAGGTTTCATGTTAAAAAAGGTAGCTATTTTTATTACTGGAACACTTAACTGCTTAATACTTTCACTAATATTCATTCAACCAATAGGTACTTGGTGAAAGACAATGTACTGGGTGCAAATAAGAGCAGTGAGTTCCACACTGGGAATAATTTCCTATCAGCTCAGCTCAAAGGGAGAAGAAAGAAATCATGATCCTATCTCTCAGGACCAAAAAAGAAAAAAAAAAAAAAAGGGCCCTACTAAATCCTACCAAATAAAATACCAGTTAGATATTTATTAACAGAATTAAAGTTAATAATATGAAGATATGCCATTTATCACCTCAGGAAAGAAAGTGATAATTAGAAGCATTCCCTTCCAATGGTTCGTTTCAAACAAGAAATTGCACTTTAGATATAATATTAGAAGCTAGAAGGAAAATGTTTTCTGTTTCTAAACACTGCTTCTACTATCACAGTAATAATCTATGCTATATTGGGCTTCCTCATAGCACTTTTAGAAGCAAAGCTTTTATACTCACTTGTAAAAGTAAAGTTCACATATACAGCTCACAAAAGCCAGCAAACATCGTAAAAAGTAAAAGACAAGAATCTGAAAGAAACCCAGAACAAGAAAACAGAAGTTAAAGATAAGTTAGAAAAACTCTTAAAGATGAAACCACTCTCATTTGTCACTAATAACTATAAATTGGTATAATCCTTTTGAAAAGCAATATGTATCAAGAACCATGCAAATTTTCATATCCCTAAATTCAAGTATAGAAGTATATCTACTTCTCTGATTCCGGCCCACAGAAGTAACTCAAAATATGGGAGGGGAGGAGTTCTATTCATAAAAATGTTAATTGCAGCTCTACTAACTTAGTAAAAACTATTTTAAAAACTATAAAATGTTCAATTACAGGGAAATGGTTAAATTATATCTATTCATGTATTATTATACACATATCAAAGTTTATGGTTGCAAAGACAATGGAAAATTCTTATGATATAAAGCTCATTTATTCAACAAGCATTTCTTAGACAATTATAATAACTGATTATAATTATTATAAAATTATATTATAAAATACTAAATGAAAATATATGATATAACATTATTTATACATCAGAGTTACAGCTATGGAAATCAGAAGTACTGTATATGAAAAAACTGGAAAGAAATATAATAAAATGGTAAAAGTGGCTATATCAGGCTAGTGAGATTTAGGTACATATTTTTCCTCCTATTTTTCAAATGTCTGTAATGTGGTTTTTATTAATTGTAGGAATTGACATGAATTTTACAAATAAAAATAACAAAATAATAAGAATTGTACCGAATAGCTTTTATACTACAGTATACTGGTATGTTTAAAAGCAATGAATACCTCTGAAAATAAGCACTATTTAAATACATTCTATGATTAATATTACTACATATAACTTAAAAGTTCTTTCAGTTTTCATCATTATGTTCAATCAAGTGATCAGCAAATGCCCAAGTTCATTCATTAATTCAATAAAACCATACTGAAAACCTACTATACATTGAGCACTCTCTAGATGCTACTAGGAATACAGATAATTTTAGTACAAGGTATCCACACTTAAGGACTCTTCATCTGGTTGAGGAGAGTACAAAAACACACTTAGAAAGTTAAAAATTAACACAAGTTAATATAAGAACTGTATTTGGGAATAGGACAGTGATGCTCCCATAGCAACTAATATTCAACATAGTAACTGGATGTCGGGTTAGTGCAAAAAGACACAAAAAGGAAATGAGATATAAGGAATGGAACAGAAGAAACTAAACTCTACATGCACAGATGAAAGAGAATCCAGAGATTCACCTGACAAACCACTGACACTAATAAGGAAATTCAGTGAGATTTTGATCAAGATCAAAAAGCAAAAATCAATTGTGTTCCTCACAATTGTGTTCCTCACCTGCAATGACCTCCTACAAAAATTACAGAAAACAAGATACCGTTCATAACAGTAACAAAAAGTATAAAGAATCTAGTCATTATCCTAGTCAAAGAATGGATAAGCCTAAAATGGATACATTGTTTACATTTTATTAAAAGACACAGAAAACCTAACTAAGTGGATAAATACATCATTTTAGGGATGGAATGACTCAACACTCTAAAAATATTGATTCTCATATTAATACATAAATTCAATGCAACTCCAATCAATACCTACCAGAATTTGGGAGAGGGGCAAATTGATTCTAAAATGATTTTTAAAATACAATTTTAAGGACTTCCCTGGCAGTCCAGCAATTAAAAGACTCCGTGTTCCCAATGCAGGGTAACTGGGTTCAATCCCTGGTCAGGGAACTAGGTCCCACATGCTGCAACTAAGAGTTCACATGCCGCAACTAAAGATCCCGTGGGCAGCAACTAAGACCCAGTGCAGCCAAATAAATAAATAAATACATAAATATTTTAAAAATTAAAAATAAAACACAATTTTTAAAATGGATAGAGAAATTCATCAGCCAAATATTAACACATACTACAAAGCCATAATAATAGAAGCAATATGGTACTCTCTGACAAACTGACCAATGATACAGAATTAAAAAGGCCAGAAACATACATGGGAATGAGATGTATGATACAGATGGTATTACAAACCAGAAGGAAAAGGATGAATTATTTAGCAGATGGTGCTGGAAAATCCAGTTCGCTATATAGGAAAAAATAAAGCTGGATCTTTCCACAATTTATAAAAAATAAAATTCAAATGGACTAAAGCCTTGTATGTGAAAGATAAAATAATAAAGTTACTAGGGAAAAATACATAAGAATATCTTTGTGACCTGTGGTGAAGGATTTCTTTCAGAAAGACCCAAAACCCACCAACCGTAAGTGAAAAACTAATTGGTTTGACTCTATCAAAATTAAAGATTTCTGTTCAACAAAGGACCACAGACAAAGTTAGTAGACAGGTGACAGCCTAAGAGAAAGGATTTCCAGTATCTAAAACCTACAAGGGGTTACTATTGAGAACTTCTGCAAATCACAAGAGAAAACCAGAAAACCCAACTGAAAAACAGGCAAAGGATGCAAATAGGTAATTCACAGAAAAGGAAATATGAATGACCAATAAATACATGAAGAAATTCTCCACCTTACTAGTTGTCAGAGAAATGTAATTAAAATGAGAAGCATCTCATATACATGAGAAGGGCAAAAATTAGAAAGTCAGAAATATCAAGTGCTCAGATATTAGGAAGCTGAAACCCCAAACATTGTTGTAGGGAGTATAAAGTTGAATAGCCATTCTGGAGAGCAATCTGGCAGTGCTCCATGAAATTAAGTAGCCCATGGATCTATGTACAGGATGCCACTCCTGAGTGTATAATTCAGAGAATTTCACACCTCAATCCATAGAGAGAACAAAGCTGTTCTTGTTTAGGGTAGCAAGTTGTAAAGGTAACCATCACTAGGGGTGCCAATTATTACCATATTGTCTCTCAGCTACAATCCACCCTTTTCTACTCTAATGATGATGATGGGGCTGGGACCCTATAAGCTACAACTCCCCCTTGCCCTGTGGCTCACACTGGCAGAACCTAAAAAGGAGGAAACTGGAAGAAGGAACAAGAGAACAGATATCTTCATTCCTGTTTTGCTTGCTGTTTGTATCACTGATGTAAGAGGTAGGACTCTGGGTTGAATATGCCAAATTTGAAGTGACAGTGGATATCCAAATGGAGATGAAAACCTTAAGCGCTGCATATTGTTATTTCTCTACTAACTCCCCCATCCTATATATCTTTCCTCTGAGACCACTTGGAGAGCCTGGACTTCCACTCCCCCAAACCTAGCAGTAATGAGGTACCTCTACCCTGACCACTAGGGTGGTATCAGTGGAGGCCTAGTTGGGAACCTGGACTTCTAGCCCCAGTTGGCAGTCACAAGGTGGTGAACCCTCTCCTTTTTCCAGCTGCAGTGGTATCAAAAGAAGCCAGCTAAAAGAGAAGCAGAATAGTGCAGAGGAAGCAGGCTGGGCCCATGAATAAGATCCAGAGTCTCACACTATAATACCCAAAATGTCCACGTTTCAACTAAAAATTACTTGTCAACCAGGAAAATCTCAAACTGAAGGAAAAAAGTCAATTAATAGATACCAAAACTGAAATGAGATATAAGAATTATCTGACAAAGTTTTAAAGGAGCCATTGTAAAAATACTTCAATAAGCAATTAAGAACACGTTTGAAACAAATGAAAAAATAGCAAGTCTCAGTAAAGAAATAGAAGAGAAAAAGAAAAACCAAAAGGAAATTTTAGAACTGAAAAAATACAGTAACCAAAATAAAAGCTCAATGGGTAGGCTCAACAGCAGAATGAAGGAGACAGAGGAAAGCATCAATGAACTGGAAAAAAGACGACAGAAACTGTTCAATCTGAACACAGAGAAAACAGACTGGAAAAAAGTGAAGAGAGGGCTTCCCTGGTGGCGCAGTGGTTGAGAGTCTGGCTGCCGATGCAGGGGACACGGGTTCATGCCCCAGTCCGGGAAGATCCCACATGCTGCGGAGCAGCTGGGCCCGTGAGCCATGGCCGCTGAGCCTGTGCGTCCGGAGCCTGTGCTCCGCAACGGGAGAGGCCACAACAGTGAGAGGCCCGCGTACCGCAAAAAAAAAAAAAAAAAAAAAAGTGAAGAGAGCTTCAGGGACCCATGGGACTGTAATAAAATATCTAACATTCACATCATTGGAGGCTCAGGAGAGGAGAAACAGGGCGGGACTGAAAAAGCACTTAAAAAAATAACAGCTAAAATCTTCCCAAATTTGTGAAAAGACATAAGTCTAAAGATTCAAGAAGCTGAGTAAACTCCAAACAGGATAAACCCAAAGAAATCCATGCTAAGACACATCATAGTCAAATTTCTGAAAGGTAATCAGGTTAGGTCTCAGTTAACTCCTAATTATCCTTCAGTATTCTGTTTAAATTAAGCTCTCCCTAATATGCTAACCCACTGCACATTGTACTTTTCCTCCATGACCCACTGCATTTATAATTACTTGTTCCATGTTCGTCTTCTCCACTAAACTATAAATTCCATGAGGGCAAGGATTTGGTCATTGTTACACCCAGAGCACTTAACAAAGTGTCTACCAAATAAAAGTTGCTCCATTAATACTTGTTGAATAATGAATGAATAAATGATTCTTCTTAAAAACAATCCCCTCCTAACTATGAATATATTTGGTCCCTTTCCCAAATTGTTCCAGAGACTCACCCACCACTTGATCAGTTGTGATTGCTTCCAGGTTGGCCCGCCCTTACCTTATTAGTTTGTAAAATTCTTGCATGAAATGCAGCTGGCCAGGCGTGAAGCAACAGGTAAGCATAGGAGCGAATGGCATAAGCTGGGGAATACTCCCAAGTCTGAAACCCCTTCCCATAGATGAGGTAGTGTGTCTGAAAGTACAAAACGGATGGATTCAGGGTTATATTGGCCAAAAATCCTTGTTAAGAGGATGCAGGTGAAGTTTCTAAGCAAAAGTATTAATGAGACAAAGCTACACAAAAAAGCTGAAATTCTCAATAAGATTTGCAACTAATGGATAAGAATCAAAATGACCCAATACTGAAAAATATTAAGACATTATAAATCCTACAAGACTATTGTTTGGCCAACATTGAAAGCTGGAATTTTACCCTCTATTTATTTTTTAAAAAATACTCATTAACCAAAACAGGAAAACTCTAAATCTTGTATTTTCCTTAAACTACCTACCCTAAGCATTCCTTATTTTTTTATGCAAAATGTGATCAGAAAATTTCACCTCTGCATTTCCTATAACAGGGAGTCCAACAAACTTATAAAAGTATAAATCAAGAAACAGCAATATAAGCATAGTATGTAGCAACATTGTTTATTTTACTAAACATCAGAAGAAAAAAACCAAAAATGTTTAAAGAAAGTGGTTGCCTCTGGGGACAAGGATTTGGCCATGAGAAGTGCAACAGGGAGTTTCTGCTTTTCTTTTACGTTTAATATTTTTAAACTACCTCAAAGTAATATTTTGACTTAAAAACTTTTTAAGAAAATTACAAATTACACCTTTTTTGTATAACAGCAATTCCTATATCATTCAATAGGAGGTAAATCATCAGCTTAGAATACAGAAATGAAAATAAGGTTATTTTACTAATAGTCACACTTGTATATTATTTGTATCTTGATTCATAACAAGGTTCCAAGCAGTGAAATCAAGAACAAAAAAAGAAAACTAAAGAAATCACCTACTGGTTCCCAGTAGTTGAATGTTTCATCACAGTCAGAGATGTTGCTGAGGAGAGCAGCACATAACCTTGCTGAGAGCAGACACTTGAATGCAGTAGATCCTTCAGGTGCCCAGACTTGTCCTGCTTTGTTCCCAGATAACCTGCTCAGAAGCAAAAAAAAAGTATGTGTCAGAAAGGACCTGCTAACTAGAAGGGCTAAAACTAGACAGAAAGGACAACAGGTCAAGAGACACCAAAGCACATGAGTTAGTCACCTAAAAGGGTGAATCGTTAATTGTCTTGACTACAATAGATAAGGAACGAATTAAGACCTTAATCAACGTTAGTCATTACTTCCTGCTTTTAAGGTGTAAGCTAATTCATGCACTTTAGTTCTTTGCATCTATGACACTCCGCTTACCCCAAGCCAACAAATCGCTCACTTACAGGCCACAAGCTCTTATTCGCCTTTTCCTTATTCTCCTAACAAGGTCATTACTTTCCATGGCTTTATTCATTTCCCCATCTGTTCAAATGCCCGGAAGCTAACTTGTGCAGTGGACATCACCTTTTCCAATTCCATATGCTGACAGCTCCCCAGCGCAGGCTTAACCTGCAGCCCTCCGGCTTGAAAAGAGAGGTGTTTGCTGGTGGTGGGATCCACACAGAAGAGTAAAGGGTCGGGACTCTGCGAGGACTGAAGGAAGCTGGGAGAGACAGCCGGAAAAGGTACTCTCTGCTCCCGCCTGCGTACCCCACGGCGGCTCGGCCACACACACACACACACACACACACACACAGCGACGCCAGCCCACCCTGGGCCTGCGTACCCCACGGCGGCTCGGCCACACACACACACACACACACACACCACACACACACACACACACCACACACACACCACACACACACACACACACACACACACACACACACACACCACACACACACACACACCACACACACACACACACACACACACACACACACACACACACACACACACACACAGCGACGCCAGCCCACCCTGGGCCGGAAGCCGCACAGACCTGCAGGGTTTCTTCACTAGCAACACGGGACCCGAGCTGGGGGATCTAATCTAAGGCGGGTGAAGACCCAGCGTCCACCCGCCCTGTAAGAGCAGAAAGAGCAGGGTGAAGAGGCTGCGGGCCCTCCCGGCGGGAAAGTCGGGCAGGGCGCAGCACAGCACAGCGCGGGCGAGACCCTCTACCGGCAGCCCCGCGCCGCCCGCCGCCCGGCCACGCCCCCGCCGCGCCCGCACACCTACTCGGGCCGGGGCTCTGCGCTGCCCGCCTCCCGGCTGCACAGCAGTTCCCGCAGCTTGTCGGCGGCCGAGGTCGTGTCCCCGCCGCTGCCCCCGCTTCCCTTCAGGCGCTGCCGGGCTCCTCGGCTCGCCATGGCAAGAGTGGGAAAAAAGGTAGAACTCGGCGCCCTACGAAGGCGACGAGCGCGGAGACATAGCCTTTGGCTGGCAACGGTGTCCGCCGAGGGACAAAAGACCTCGACATGCGCAGACACGACTAAATTATAGTTTTCTGGGCTAATTGGGGCAAATCCCTGGGTAGAAAAGAAATGCGACCTGAGACTTTACTTGGCCGTTATCGCTATCCCTTCCACATACTAGTAACTCTAGGCATGCCTTCCTCCCTCTCTCTCTGCCTTCACTTCTCAGCATTCTGCACTCTCCTACAAATACTGTCCTTCAGCATCCCTGTTTAAAAGAAAGCACAAATAGAGAGTAATTAATTCCACCGAGTACGCAGATATTCAGTTAAAAATCATAGCACAGCCGCCTACAAAAGAGGAAGTTCTTTAAAGATCACTGGCACCTTGTCCTTGATATTTTGCCAAGTGATAGGGACAGCCTGCAGCTAATTAACTGCTTCAGAGAGATGAAGCCATAATGGCAGAATACAGAATGAGGAGAAAAGTGAAAGACTGAAGAAACTCTGTGCAGCAAATTTAACCAGACACCAGTCACTGCCATTGCTACTACAGCATTATGGTAAGCATTTAATATACCTTATCCTTTTAAAATATAATACAACAACCTTGTTTTATCAAAAAGGAGACTGAGGTCCAAGGTTGCATAGCTAGGAAGTGATGGAGCCATGTTCCAACCCAGGTCTTACTACAAAATCCATGCTCTTCCAACCAGGAGATCAGGAGAAAGCTCTTGATTTCACACAGGCATTTTTACATGGGCACTTTGATGATATCATGCCTGTGACTCTCAGAGGTCATTCATCTGTTCCTGATACTCTGCCTACTCCCCCAATCACAGAGCTCTATCCCACCCTGTGAAGCTCTGTACCAGTAAGTAAAACAAGGTTATAGAGGGAGTGCTAAACTTGACAGGGTCCCAAGTTATGACTTCATACTAAAAATTCCTGAGTGTTAACAATGGAGATTGATCCTATTGCTCAATTCCCACATGAAATTACTAGTTGCCAAATTCAGACATCTCAATGTAACTATATCTCATACAGCCACCTCCTTTTCATTTCACTCTAGTGCAGGCCCCTCCCTGACTCTACCCAAGTCTACTACAGTAGCATCCTTACAGGGATCTCCCATCTCAAATTGATCCTGTGCAATACTGTCCAATTAATTTTCAAAAATACTACCTCCCTAACCTACTTTTCTTATCTCCCACTACTTTCCTATACACATTTTATGTTCCAACTAGCCTGTAAAGTACCCCAAATGCTCCCATATCTCTACCTCTGCTCATGTATGCCCTCTGCCTGGAATGCATGCCCTCCTTGCCTAACAATCCTTCCATCACAACCCTGCCCTTGTTTTAAGATCCAGCCCAAATGATACCTCATCCAAGTGATACCAAACCAAAATTGGGTCTGCTCACCTACACACAGAAAAGCCAATGTACTGACACCAGGTTGTGCTGAAGCAAAGTACAGTGTCTATAGCAAGGAGAAGAGGCAGCTTATGCTCAAAAGACCTAAACTCCCTGAAGCTTTCAGGGAAGGTTTTTTAAAGGCAAGGTGAGGGAAAGAGTTGAGGTGTGCATGATCAGCTCCTGGACATCCTTGATTGGTTGGTGATGCGGTAACAGGTTGGTATTTCAGGGGTCAACAGCATCAACCTCCTGGGGTCTTTGTGCTGGTGATCAGCATGCAATTAACTTCTTCCACCTGGTAGGGGTTTAGTATCAATAAAACATACAAGGATATGGCTCAGAATATTATCTATGGCCCTTGAGGAGGAACTAAATGTAATTGACTTTTTTTATGGCTAAACTACCATAATTTTGTCTTACATGACTGTTTTCCTTTGTTTCTGCATTTTCTCATTTCTCAGGTTAAATCTGCTCTTTGGTGGACTTCCCTAATGGTACAGTTGTTAAGACTCCGCTCTTCCATTGCAGCAGACGCAGGTTCGATCCCTGGTCAGGGAATTAAGATCTCACAGGCCACGCGGCCAAAACAAAAAAACAAAACAAAAAAACTACTCTTTAGAGTTTGGGGAAGGCCTAGGAGGCTAAAGCTTTTCTGCGAACAAGAGGCGGGAGACTCAGAGAGGGTGGGGGAATCTGTCTTCAGGAAGGCCCTGCAGGGTCTGCTTGGTTTCACATGTACCAGGCACTACTGGGGATGGAAGAAAGCTATAAATCACATTACCTGCCCTCGAGTAGCTTTAAGTCTATGTGGAGAGCTAAGCAATACATATGTCTATAAGAGATCCCTTGATTCTTCACTCCCCAAACTTACTCCCATGCCAGTTTTCCTATTCTGATTAAAAACACTTCTATTCTCCCAGTTGCTTGGGTCAAAAACCTAGGGATTCTGTTTGATTCCTCTATTTCTCTAACTCCAAAACATTCATGCATGCACATATATTTAAATCATCAGTAAGTTCTTCTAATTATTACCCAGTCCAAACACTTTTTACCACCCTGGTCCAGGTCATCATCATATATTGGTTGCATTATTATAATAACCTCCTAATTTGTTTCTTTGCTTCAATTCTTGCCTTTCCACATGCTCTTCTCCAAATGCAAGAATAAATAGACAACATATTAAATCAACTATACTTCAATTAAAAAAATTTTTTTAAAGGAATTAATAAGACAGTTATTTCCTTCACAGAGTTTACAATATAGCTCCAATTGGTGGAGCCTAACTATTAATTAACAGGAACATACATTAATGCACATTATAGCACCCCATTCTGCAGAGTCCTGGGCTGAGCCAATCTCCCAAAGTCCCTTAGAGATGCTTACAACAGAAGTCCCAAAATCTAGGGGGGAAAAGTGTAGAGTTAATCACAGTTCAGAGATTACTGTTGAAAAAACTATGGAAGGAAAAGTAAAGTAACAGAAAGTGGCAGAAAGAACAGGGGCTTTTGAGTCAGACAGACCCAGGTGTGAGCTCTAAGTGAGACACTTACTTAGTTCCATGACTTTAACAGCAGTCAACCACAGAATAAACATGATGACGATACCAATAACACGGAACACTTGCAACTTTTACCCAAGGTAATAAATGCCGGTCTGTCTGACTCTAAAAACTATTCTCAATGATTTAGAGAGATGATATGATAGAGTTAAGGAAAGAGGAATTGACAATTCGGAAAATATATTTATAAATATATTTGACGAGACACTCAAATTCTATTGCTTCAGCATTACAGCATCTAGTGTATAAGATGCTGTTTTGTTTGTTTTCCTAGTCATTACTCATGAACAAAATATTGCACAACTCCAAAGGTCACCACTCACATTATAGTCTGTAAACTTTAAGTGATCGAGTCACAGATATGTTTAAAGTCAACCATCAGTAGCTATAGTCACAAAGTAAAAGATTAAAAAAAAAAAAGTCTGGAAAGAACTACCGGTTACAAATTGGTCTTTTTCATCCACACCCGTGAGGATCACTACGTACAGATGAATTTACTAAACTACCTAGGTATCACATGTAGTCGTTGTTGAATCTCCTTCCTTAGCTGGGACTGCATTGATGCTACCTGCTGCTGGGTGAGGGCCTTGTCACAGGTCTGGTAGGTCAATCTATAGCAGAGGCTGACCTGTTCCGTCTTTGGATGCTGAAAACGACTAAGGAATTGTATGGATATGACAGTGTCCTGTGACACTGCTCGGGCCACAGTGTGAAACTCTACTTCATCAAATCTTTTCTTTGTATCTAACCAAAAACTAATATCGTGCACATAGTATGGAGGATACAGGGAATAGCTTTTAAAGGGTTCTATTTTCCCAGGGGCAAAACTCTTCAGGAAACGATTATCAAAGGTCCACAACATCCTCCAATCAGAGATACCCCAGACAAGCATGGCTAATAGGTCCAAGTTCATAGACACACACACAAAACACTGGTCTTTGTGTATGATGCTTGTAGCAGATGTGGTAACAGACCCAATAATCAAATCCTTCACACAATCTGGGCCAAAATTTTGAGACTTCACAGTAATCATATAATCTTCCCCAGGTGGTTGAAAGACAAATTCCACTGAACTGCCCAGCTTAGAGCCCTTGAGCAATGTCTGGGTCAGAAGGCTATCTAGAATGCCCTTCAGATGATCCAGTAGTGACTGAAGACAGCCATCCTTCAGATTTTTATTAAATCCAAGGATAAACAAAGTCTCATGAAATGCTGGCATTGTGAAAGGTGAGATGCGGCACTTCTGAAAGACAGGTCCACTGAGGATGTACAGAGAACCTGGGAGGAAGTCTGGTGCTTGGATTAGAGCCTGAACATGAACTAGAAGAGAAGGTCTAAGGCAGACCTTGGCCTGGCCATACGTTCCTTCCTGAGCTTCTTCCTTACTGTCTCTTCTAGGGTTCTTGGGAAGGCTGAGTGCTGAAAATGACACTAGAAAATCCTCCATGTCTTGTGTTGTCCCACCAGTGAGGGACTCAAAATTTGAGTTATCTTCATGGAGACTAATCCAAAAGGCAGATGATAGGATGTCACAGTGGCAGGAAGTGAGAACACTGGTGTCTCCCTGTGGCAGCAAAGGGGAAGAACACTTCAGCCTTTTTAGAGGGAAAGCTTTCCCCAATTCAGCAATGAGTTTCTCATTTATGGTTTTGATAGGATGATATGAAGGTGCTTCTAGGAAACCCCTGTTTAAACACACACAAAAATAAACTTATTTAACTTAAAATTATTAATAATTATAACATAGCTAGAATTAAAAGCACAAATAGCTGTATAGAAAAGAATTATCCTTAAGTTGATCTGGAAAGGAAACAAAGAAATCATCTACCATAAAGAGAGATATCATGTGTTTCAGAACTCTGACAGCCTACAATAAACCAGAAAATACGACAATTTAAAAAAAAAATTTATTAGAGTACAGTTGATTTAAAATGTTGTATTAGTTTCAGGTGTACAGCAAAGTGAATCAGTTATACATATACATATATCCACTCTTTTTTAGATTCTTTTCCCGTATAGGCCATTACAGAGTGTTGAGTAGAGTTCCCTGTGCTATACAGTAGGTCCTTATTAGTTATCTATTTTATATATAGTAGTGTGGATATGTCAATCCCAATCTCCCAATTTATCACCCCACCTTATCCCCTGGTAACCATAAGTTTGTTTTCTACATCTGTAACTCTATTTCTGTTTTGTAGATAAGTTCATTTGCACCCCTTTTTTTAGATTCCACATATAAGTGATATCATATGATATTTGCAGAAAACATGACAATTTTTAATTCTAAAGAGACTTGTGCAGGCCAGACTGACAAGTATTCACAGCATGATATCATTAACAATTAATGTGGCATCCATTCAATGTATGGTTGCCTGATTATCAAGCCAATCAGGATACAACTAGAGATAGAAGTGATTTCTGGTAAAATCAGGTTACCTGTTCAGCTTTCCTACAAGTACTTCTGGTTCTAGAAAAGAAAACCACTGGTCACCCAGTTTGATCCTGGAAATTCTTGGTTGCAAACCTTCATAGGGTAAGCTCCGGGTAAAGATATGATTCAAAGCACCTTCTACATGAAAGGACTTATCTTGACTCCTGGCAAAATAGACAGCAATTATTAAGACTGTCATTATTAAAGAAAGCAAGTATTTCTAGAGACTGAATCAAGAAATAGACAAGGAAAAAGTATGTCTCTGAGATTTTTTTTTATCATTAGTGAGAGAGATGGAAAAGGCTTAGAACTCTGTTATTACTTACCTATATCCAGTGCACTTGTACCCTGGCACAGCCTCACAGCTGAAGGGATGCACATCACTTAAAATGAATCCCCCTAGAGCTGCCATAGCAACCACTTGCCAACTGTTGTGCCATTCTCTCATGGGCTTATCAGCAGGAGTCCCACCTTGTCCTCTACACAATGCCACATGGACTTCTCCTTCCTCTGCAAGAACATCTGCACAGCTAACGGGGGTAGGGAAACACCAGCCGTTTATCAGAAACAAGTACAAGTTACCATAGGAGTTAGCTGTATATATATGGTTTGGTTGTTAAATAGTTAAAATCAAATCATATCTATTTGCAAAGGTCTATTAGACTTCAAACATGCAAAAAAAAGTAGCTGGAAGTAAACAAGAATTTAAATTCAATGTTCAACTCATAACTGATACTAGTGGCTGACAACAGAGTTATCCAACGTTGTTTTTGTATTGTACATCTATATCTCATTGAAAAGTCAATGTCTGCAAAGTTCCTATATGTGATTCAGCGATCAGGCTGTTCTTCCCCACTTAGAAAGTTGTTCTTTTCACTCCCCTCCTGCCTGTTAACTTAAAATACTGCCTCTGTGAAAAGTTTCATGACAACTATGAGCCAAAGAGACCTCCATTAGTATCATGTGTTATTGTATAATAGTATAAAGCACTGTTTTGCGTTCACAATAATTTTATGAGGTAGTTACTGTTAATATCTTCAGTTTATGGATGAGGAAGCAAAAGCAAGTAAGGATCAAGTAAACTTAATCCCCAAAATCACAAAACTATTAAGTGGTGGGCGGGGATTTGAATGCAGGCAGTCTGGCTCCTAAATTAGACTATACTACCATCATTTCCCATTATCAAAAATAGATGATCCTCCCTTTGTCGAACGAACAGTACATTATGAGTACTTTTATTTAGCATTAAGGTTAAATGTCTGCCTTTCCAACTAGATTGTGGGTTCCTTTGGAGCATTATATTCTCTTGTACGCCATATTTCCCAGACTACCATGTTTGAGCGCAGTAACTATGTAATGTACCTCTTAAACATTTCACTTCTGAGTGCTCACCTCTGGAAAAACTTGGCAAGCAGTTCCCTGTTCTTAGCTACTCCAGCTTTGCGTCCACAGTGCGGAAAGTTAAAATAAATTCGATCAAACTCTCTGTCTTGCAGTTCAAAGGCATCTACCAGCTGGGTGCAGTCCACACCAAAGCGTACCTCGGTACCTGGAACGAAATATAGACAGAAAGATGTCTTAAGACCTGGAACGAGAGAAAACCCCTCCGTAACCTGAACCATGCAAAACAACCCAGGTCTAGGCACACAGCAGGCTCTCTGTAAATGTCCACGTAAAGACCAAGAGCAACCCCCAGATTCCTTGAATTCCCCACGTGCCCACCCTTTCCACTTTGGGCGGTGCCACAGCTGGGCGGGGCTTCACGGAGGGGTGGGCCTCGCTACCTCGCTCGCGCAGGCGCTGCAGATTCTCCCGGGCCAGCGGATCCCGGGCCAAGTCGGCCGGGCGCTGGAGACAGGTGGCAGTTATACTGGTGCTCGGATCCAGGGTTTCGCTCAGAGCGGCGGCGAAGGAGAAATTCCCCTCCCCAACCAACAGGAGGCGCCGAGGGGCCATGGCCTCAACGTGCTCCCAGCTCGCGTTCTCGGAGGCGCTCCTTTTTACGTCACTTCCTTCGCCGGTTTCTTGCGGCCCCACCTCTTTACCCGTCGCTGGTTGATGACGCTCTAGAGCGCCCGGTTGTCTTGACAGTCTGGTGCAGCAACATCCGAGGAGGAAAATATCCCTGAGTGCAAAAGCGATACCCCGACCGCCCCGTTCCCTCACTCCCTCACCCTATCGGAAGTGTTAAAATAGATGCCTTTGGGCTTCACTGGTGGCGCAGTGGTTGAGAGTCCGCCTGCCGATGCAGGGGACACGGGTTCGTGCCCCGGTCCGGGAAGATCCCACATGCCGCGGAGCGGCTGGGCCCGAGAGCCATGGCCGCTGAGCCTGCGCGTCCGGAGCCTGTGCTCCGCAACGGGAGAGGCCACAACAGTGAGAGGCTCGCGTACCGGAAAAAAAAAAAAAAAAAAGATGCCTTTGAGCCCTGAGCGACTTCATCACACCTGTGTGAGGTCACAAGCAGTCACTAGTGCCGAGGGACAGGTCGAAGGTGAGGCGAGTTGTGAGTGAAGGAAGCAGGGCCGGGCTGAGGCCAAGAAGAGGTTAGGCTGTGTCCTGCATCCTGACACAGAGGATTTTCTAACAGCCTTCATCTCATCCGAAATGACTGCAACCCATTGTTACTGCTGTTCGGAATTCCTCCAGGTGCTTCTATTTCCTACCTTTTATTCATTCAAGAAATGTTGAGTGTCTGTTATGTGCCAGGCCTGTGAGAGCAGTTAGATATATGGAGGAACAAGATGTGGCCTGTGATTTCACCAAGCTTGTAGTCTGGTGGAGGATGCACAGCAAAAGAGGCAATTCTGATTTAGTGGGATGCAGTGCTATGAATGGAGTAATTCAGGGTGCTGTGGGAGCACACAGAGGGGAACCTTACCAAGTTTGGGGGTGAAGTGGAAAGATTCCCTGGATGAAGTGCACCTGGGTTGAAAGCTAAAGGGAGGAAAGTACACCTTACCTGAGTCAAGAGGAGTGAAGAGGCAGAAGGAACAATACATGCACAAGCATGATGGAAAAACACAACAGCTGAGTTTGGCTGAAATGTACTTTGAGGGAGAGTGGGTAACAGATGAGACGGAAAAGTTAAGCAGGGACCAGGTCATATAGACATTTTAACAACCTTGAACCTTGCTCTGAAAACAGTGGCCAGCCAGTGAAAGATTTTAAATAGGAAGATGACACAATTAGATTTTCATTTTCAAAAATTCTGCTTTCTTATGGAGAAATGATAGGAGGAGAAAAAGGCGGATGGCAAGGAGGTCAGAGAGAAGGCTACTGCAGTAATGGAAACTAAGGCTGATAGTGATCTGAACTGGAACTTGGCAGTGGAGATGGAGGGTAGTGGACTGATTCAAAAATCAACAAGACCTAGTGATTGAGAATAGATGTAGGGAGTTGAAAGAGAAATCAGAGTCTAGGATAAGCCCCAGGTTTCAGACTTGGACAACTGAGTGGGTGGTGATGTCTGTCCTTACAGCCCCAGGGACGGTGTCATCTTGGTTTGCAGTCTGAGTACTTGGTCTGTTGGGCTTTGTAGGACCAGGTACTCTTTAGTCATCATGCTGTTTGTTGACATCAGTGTGTGCATCTTTCTTCACAAAGGCACATGGTGTGAGAGCAGTTACCTTTAAACCTACAGTGTTGGCTTTGTCTCTACCTGTGGAAAAGTGGGTGGGTGGTGACTCCAAATCATGGCCATCTGGTGATCTGGGTGATCTATATTCTTTCTTTGCTTGGAGAACTGGGAGGGCCAGGTTTGGTGACATCTCTTCCTTTAAAGAACATGGAACGGCAGAGTAAGGTTTTCTGTCACTCTACTATAAAATCTTCAGACAACACAAGCTCCTCAACTTCAAATTACTCAGCTTCAGGGGAGGTATTGTCTTGCTCCTAAGCCAAGGGACCAGACTCATCTTTTAACCAAAAGTAAACATGGTTAGGCCTCTGATTACTTACAAAAAATTGAAATTCAGACATTGGTCATCTGGTATGTGCCATGTACTATTGATTAGGAGGGTAAACAGAAGGAGAGGATACGGTAATGAAAAAGACACAGATCCTGTCCTCAAGGGATCAGTGTAGGAGATTCCACACTTCCTTGAAGAACTCTAACATATGGTATAAATTTATAAATATATAAAGATGTGAACATAAAGTTCTGTGTGAGACAAGTGAAAGAGAAGTTAACTTGAGGGAAGGCATCATGAAAAGGGAATGGCACATCCTGAGAAGTGACATTTGATCTGGGCCCAGAGGGAAGGAAACTGTCATTTATTGATCATTTATTGTATTATCTAGTTATCCAACTCTCATTTCTTCCTGTTCCCTTTGACGATAGCAATACTCTTAGTCCTTAAATTCCTACATCTCAAAATTACCAGAACATTTTCTAGTTCTCCATATAGTATTGGGGGTACTGAAGTTCTCCTGTCTTTTAGGGGGGGGGGACATTTAATCTATATAGTTACCTACTACTGCTGATTGAGAGGGCAGGTCAAAGGATTCATGAACTTGGAGAGAAAGAAACTGAACCACAACAATTAAACTGGGAGGAAAGCCTAGATTCTTAGAAGGTGTTATGTTATGCTTGGCGAAGGAAGAGAAAGGGAGGCCTTTTCTCCTCTCTGGTTTGTGCAACAAGCTTTTCTATTCCTGCCTTTTCCCAGAGAGATTTCCTCATCTCATTCCTTACAAACCCACACTGTGGCAGCCTCGTTAATGCAGATGGCCATGCTGAAGTGTGGACAGATTGGAATGATATGTCCAAGTTTTTCCAGTATGGATGGAGATGTACCACTAATGAAGATGCCTATTCAAACCGTACCCTCATGGGCAACTGGAACCAGGAGAGATATGACCTAAAGCATATCGTGCAGCCCAAACCCTTGCCTTCCCAGGTAATCGAACTTTCTCTTCTTTGTTTCCTTCTGTTAGAAAAGGAAATACCAATGACCATTTGAGAGTCAGGAATCTGATAACTTCCAATGCTGAGATCTCTCAGACTTCTGTTCATTGAGTGGTTGGGAAAGGGCAACAGTCCTCAGCTGGAATGCCTATCCCACTTTACTATCAAGTTGACCATTATATTATTGTAAGGTAATGAAAGGATGGGTAGCATGCTTTTTCTCTTGCTTCTCTTTGGACTTCATCAATCTACAGAAATATATATATATATAATGTCTTCTGACTCAGGGTAGCTTCTTCCCTGGTCCCTGCCTACCTAGACTTGTTGTTTATCTGCATCTTTCCCTTAAATCTCCTAAACAAACAAACCAACAAAGGATGTGAACATTAGTAGGATATAGGCTAATGACATATAGACTTATAGTCAATCTAAAATATGACACAGCCTGTTAGAATTCATGTCATTGTATCCTGTATTTCCCAGTGTTGGTTATAGACTGTATTTTTAATCTACTACTTTTTCTTTGCAGTTTGGACACTATTTTGAAACGACATATGATACAAGCTACAACAAAAAAATACCACTTTCAACCCATAGTAGGTGGACTATCTTTTTTTTTTTTCAATACACGGGCCTCTCACTGTTGTGGCCTGTCCCATTGCGGAGCACAGGCTCAGCGGCCATGGTTCACAGGCCTAGCTGCTCTGCGGCATGTGGGATCTTCCCGGACCGGGGCACGAACCCGTGTCCCCTGCATCGGCAGGTGGACTCTCAACCACTGCGCCACCAGGGAAGCCCTGGACTATTCTTTTTAATTCTTATATTCTCAGGACCTAACTAAATGCTTGGAACATAGAAGGAACACAAATAAAAGTAAATTGAATGAGTGAATAAATGAATGAATGAGTGAATGATTTCTCTGTTTTCTCAATTTTGACATGATTCACTGTCTATTCCCTCACTGTCTATTCCCTCAGAAATAAGAATGAGATTGGTTACTAAGACTCCTCTTTTCTCTTCCCTCAGGGTTTAAGCGAGAGCCTCACTGGTTCCCAGGACATCAACCTGAGCTGGTTCCTCCTCCATACAAATGCACAGAAAAGTCAACTTACATGAGTAGCTATTCAGAGCCTCACATTGAGCATCACTCTGTGTGTGTGTGGAATCCTAATAACTGCCAATTTCAGAGTCCATGATGCTAAGAAAGAATAAGATTCATTTTTCCAGTGTAGAGTGTAGGAAGGAGCACATTCTAAGAACAACTAAGAATTTAGCTGACTGTAGCACAATCTTACTCTCTGAATAAATAAAGCACAAAAAAATATTCTCTATTCCTTTTTTTTAAACCAAAATTTAAATGTCAAATTTAAGTTAATTATTTCTACTCTTAGGTCTACATTACGGGTGTTGTAGGAAGGCATTAAAAAGAATTATTTCTCTCAAATCTACAGCCACTCTGCTTTTCCCTGCCTTCCATCAGGGGCGGAACTGCAGAATCCATCATGACTTAGGATACATTTGGCTAGATGCTTTCTAGATGTGAGCCTGGTAGTCATGGTCAGATAGTTTACATTTACTGTGACCTTAATGAATATATCCCCTCTTAAGGACTAGAAAAAGAAAAATAACTGTTTATTATTATAGAAGATTTAAAACATACAAAAGTAGACAGAATGGTATAAAGAACTCCCATGTACCATTACCCACCTTCAACAATGGTTATAACCAATCTTATCTATCCCTATCTACTTTCTCTATTTTTAAATTTTTCTCAGAAATTATATCATTTCATCTATAAATAGTTCAGTTTATATCTAAAAAAGGTAAGGACTGTCCATTTTTTACTCCCCCACAAAAGTCACCTAAGAAAACTTGATCAAACAAAACGGAGTTATTTATTAAGCCTTTGGCAAGGAAGAACCTCAACTTGACACAGTCTTGATAATGATTGAAAAGGGTGATGTTAGGGTAGGGTATTTTTAGGAATTTGGGATGACTCAGCTGCTTTAAGATGGGTCTTGCATTGTGGGGAACTGGCAGCGATTGAGAAAATGTTGTGAATAGTTTAGGGTTGGTGAACACTGGGAGACAATAGTCTTAACATGGCTAAACATCAGTATTTTCCAATTTTTTTGCTCTCCTGTTTAAGATAACAATATAATATTTGAGAGATATCTCCCATATACTACCTCCCAAACCTTCATTATTTTATGTTACGGGTATAAATATGGAATTATGTTATATATGATGTTAGGTACTGACAAAGTTTTATTTTTTTTCTGTATGGCTATCCAGTTGTCCCCATATTAGTTATTAAAAAGACCATACTTTCTTCACTGCTCTTCAAAGCCATTTTTTTTTCATTTTAACATCTTTATTGGAGTATAATTGCTTTACAATGGTATGTTAGTTTCAGCTTCACAACAAAATGAATCAGTTATATATATACATATGTTCCCATATCTCTTCCCGCTTGCGTCTCCCTCCCTCCCACCCTCCCTATCCCACCCCTCCAGGCGGTCACAAAGCACCGAGCTGATCTCCCTGTGCTATGCGGCTGCTTCCCACTAGCTATCTACCTTACGTTTGGTAGGGTATATATGTCCATGCCTCTCTCTCGCTTTGTCACAGCTTACCCTTCCCCCTCCCCATATCCTCAAGTCCATTCTCTAGTAGGTCTGTGTCTTTATTCCTGTCTTACCCCTAGGCTCTTCATGACTTTTTTTTTCTTAAATTCCATATATATGTGTTAGCATATGGTATTTGTCTCTCTCTTTCTGACTTACTTCACTCTGTATGACAGACTCTAAGTCTATCCACCTCATTACAAATAGCTCAATTTCGTTTCTTTTTATGGCTGAGTAATATTCCATTGTATATATATGCCACATCTTCTTTATCCATTCATCTGATGATGGACACTTAGCTTGTTTCCATCTCTGGGCTATTGTAAATAGAGCTGCAATGAACATTTTGGTACGTGACTCTTTTTGAATTATGATTTTCTCAGGGTATATGCCCAGTAGTGGGATTGCTGGGTCATATGGTAGTTCTATTTTTAGTTTTTTAAGGAACCTCCATACTGTTCTCCATAGTGGCTATATCAATTTACATTCCCACCAACAGTGCAAGAGGGTTCCCTTTTCTCCACACCCTCTCCAGCATTTCTTGTTTCTAGATTTTTTGATGATAGCCATTCTGACTGGTGTGAGGTGATACCTCATTGTAGTTTTGATTTGCATTGCTCTAATGATTAGTGATGTTGAGCATCCTTTCATGTGTTTGTTGGCAATCTGTATATCTTCATTGGAGAAATGTCTATTTAGGTCTTCTACCCATTTTTGGACTGGGTTGGTTTTTTTTTTGATATTGAGCTGCATGAGCTGCTTGTAAATTTTGGAGATTAATACTTTGTCAGTTGCTTCATTTGCAAATATTTTCTCCCATTCTTAGGGTTGTCTTTTCGTGTTGTTTATGGTTTCCTTTGCTGTGCAAAAGCTTCTAAGTTTCATTAGGTCCCTTTTTTTTTTTAATTTCCATTTCTCTAGGAGGTGGGTCAAAAAGGATCTTGCTGTGATGTATGTCAGAGAGTGTTCTGCGTATGTCTTCCTCTAAGAGTTTTATAGTGCCTGGCCTTACATTTAGGTCTTTAATCCATTTTGAGTTTATTTTTGTGTATGGTGTTAGGGAGTGTTTTAATTTCATTCTTTTACATGTAGCTGTCCAGTTTTCCCAGCACCACTTAGAGGCTGTCTTTACTCCATTGTATATTCTTGCCTCCTTTATCAAAGATAAGGTGACCATATGTGCATGGGTTTATCTCTGGGCTTTCTCTCCTGTTCCATTGAACTATATTTCTGTTTTTGTGCCTGTACCATACTGTCTTGATTACTGTAGCTTTGTAGTATAGTCTAAAGTCCAGGAGCCTGATTCAGCATATCTTTTATTGTGATAAAATATACATAACATAAAATGTACCATTTTGGGTCTCCCCTGGTGGTGCAGTGGTTAAGAATCCACCTGCCAATGCAGGGGACTCGGGTTCAAGCTCTGGCCCAGGAAGATCCCACATGCCACGGAGCAACTAAGCCCATGAGCCACAACTGCTGAGGCTGTGTGCCACAACTGTGGCCCAATACAGCTCTAGGTGAGTACCTAGAGCCCATTTTCCACAGGAAGAGAAGCCACCGCAATGAGAGGCCCACTCACTGTAACGAAGGGTAGCCCCAGCTCGCTGCAACTAGAGAAAGCCCACCTGCAGCAATGAAGACTCAATGCAGCCAAAAATAAATAAAAAATAAATTTTAAAAAATGTTTTAACTTTGTTTTGTTTTGTTTTGCGTTTTTTTTTGCGTTACTCAGGCCTCTCACCGCTGTGGCCTCTCCCGTTGCGGAGCACAGGCTCCGGATGCGCAGGCTCAGTGGCCATGGCTCACGGGCCCAGCTCCTCCACGGCATGTGGGATCTTCCCGGACTGGGGCACGAACCTGTGTCCCCTGCATCAGCAGGTGGACTCTCAACCACTGCGCCACCAGGGAAACTCTTAAGTGTTTTTAAGTATACAATTCAGTAGCATTAAATACATTCATAATGTTGTGCAACCATCACCACTATCCGTTTCCAGAACTTTTTCATCATCACAAACTGATTCTCTGTACCAATTAAGCAATAATTCCTCATTCCCCTCTTCTCTTGTCCATGGTAACCTCTATTTTCTGTCTCCATGAATTTGCCTATTATAAGTACCTCATATGAGTGGAATAATACAATATTTTTCTTTTTGTCTCTAGATTATTTCGCTCAGCATGTTTTCAAGGTTCATCCATGTTACAGCATGTATCCTTTTTAAGACTAAGTCATACTCCATTGTATGTATAATACCACATTTTGCTTCTCTATTCATTTGTTAATAGACACTTGGGTTGTTTTCACCTTTTGGCTAGTGTGAATAATGCTGCTCTGAACATTGGTGCACAAATATTTGTTTGAATCCCTGCTTTCAATTCTTTTGGGTATATACCCAGAAGTGGAATTGCCAGATCATATGGTAATTCTGTTTAACAGTTTGGAAATGCCAGTTTTCCATAGTGGCTGCACTTTTTTACATTCCTACCAGTAATGCACAAGCGTTCCAATTTCTCCACATCTTTACCAACACTTATTTTCTGGTGTTTTGTTTGTTTGTTTTCATTTTATAATAGCCATCTTAGTGAGTGTAAAATGGTATCCCGCTGTGGTTTTGATTTGTATTTTCCTAATGGCTAGTGATCTTGAGCATCTTTTCATGTGCTTATCAGTTATTTGTATGTTGTCTTTGGAGAAATGTATATTCAAGTCCTTTGCTCCTTTTTGAATTGCGCTGTTTGCTTTTTTGTTGTTGAGTTGTACGTGTTCTTTATATATCTTTATATATTCTGGATACTAATCCCTAATCAGATACTCTATGATTTGCAAATATTTTCTCTCATTCTGTAGGTTGTCCTTTCACTCTCTTGATAGTGTCCTTTGATGCACAAAAGTTTTCAGTTTTGATGAAGTCCAATTTATCTATTTTTTCTTTTATTGCCTAAACTTTTGGTGTCATATCCAATAATCATTGCTAAAATCAATGTTGTGAAGCTTTGTCTCTATGTTTTCTTCTTTTAGCTCTTATGATTAGGTGTTTGATCCTTTTTGAGTTAATTTTTGTATATTATATAAGGTAAGGGTCTAATTTCATTCTTTTGCATGTGGATATCCAGTTTTCCCAGCACCATGGGAAAAGACTGTCCTTTCCGCATTGAATGGTCTTGGTGCCTTTGTCAATAATCATTTGACTATATATGCAAGAGATTATTTCTGGGCTCTCTATTCTATTCCTTGGTCTATGTCTGCCTTTATGCCAGTACCACACTTTTTTGATTATTGTATATATTTTTTGATTATTGTACTTTTGTAATAAGTTCTGAAATCAGGAAGTGTGAATCTTCCAAATTTTTTCCTCTTTTTCAAGACGGTTTTGGCTAATTCAGGCCCCTTTGAGATTCCATGCGAATTTTAGGGTGGAACTTTCTATCTCTGCAAAAAACATTATTGGAATTTTGATAAGAATTGCTTTGAATCTGTAGATCACTTTAGCTAGTATTGATATCTTAACAATATTAAGTTTTCCAATCCATGCACATAGATGTCTTTCCATTTATGTCTTCTTTAATTTATTTTAGCAATGTCTTATAGTTTTTAGTGTACAAGTTTTTTACCTCCTTAGTCGAGGTTATTCCTTGACTATTCCTCGAATATTTTATTCTTCCTGATGCTATTGTAAATGAAATTGTTTTCTTAATTTCCTTTTTGGATTATTCATTGTTATGTATAGAAATGCAACTAATTTTTGTGTGTTTGTTGGTTTTATATCCTGCAATGTTGCTGAGCTTGTTTATTAGTTCTAATTTATATTTTTGGCGAAATCTTTAGGGTTTTCTATATGTAAGATCATGTCTTTTGTAAATAGAAATAGTTTTACTTGTTTCTTTCCAACTTGGATGCTTTTCTTTTTCTTGCCTAATTGCTCTGGCTAGAACTTGCAATAATATATTGAATAGAAGTGGTAAAAGTGGACATCCCTGTCTTGATCCTAGTCTTAGAGGAAAGGCTTTCAATCTTCACCACTGAGTATGATGTTAGCTGTGGGTTTTTCATATATGGTTGAGGTAATTTCCTGATACCTACAACTGAGTTCATAATCTTCAGTCTCAAATTTGTCCATCTTATATATTTCATATCTTGGTGAATTCCATAGTTTTCTTTTATGTGTCTTAACCACTCTTTCTTATTTTTAATATTACATATTGCATAATAAATTCACACAGTTGTCAAAAACAGAAAGCAAGGAATTATTTTGAATCCCCCTTTCTCATCTTTCCCATTAAAACAGATACCAAGCCCTAGAAATTCTATCTCCACATTATGTCTTGATTATGTCCCTCTTTGTTACATCTCTATCGCCTTTGCCATATTTCACTTTCCCATTATTTCTCGCTCTTACCCTTTTGGTTGATGTCTCTATTTTCCATTTTGGTCTGTATTTATCAATCACTATATTGCTCCCAGATTAAGTCTAAAAATGCAGAGTGGATCATGCTACTCTCTTGGTTAAAATCTTTCACTGGCTTTTATAGCCTTCAAAATAAATTTCAAACTCCTTAGCAGAGTTTTCTCTACTTTCTGACTCTTATTCCTCATCTCCCACATTCCCTCTCATATATCTAGTGCTCCAACCAAACATAAATATCAATACCTGCCTGGGCACTTCATGCTGTTCTGCCTTCTAGATGCATTTTCTTCCCTCTTAACCTTGCTAAGTCCTATAAACCATTAAGAATTCAGTCAGACACCCACTAGGATGTCTATAACCAAAAAGATAAATAATTATAACTGTTGGTGAAGATATTGAGAGGTTGGAACCCTCATACACTGCTGGTGAGAATTTTAAATGGACAGCTGGGCTTCCCTGGTGGCGCAGTGGTTAAGAATCTGCCTGCCAATGCAAGGGACATGGGTTCGAGCCCTGGTCCGAGAAGATCCCACATGCTGCGGAGCAGCTGAGCCCGTGCACCACAGCTGCTGAGCTTGCACTCTAGAGCCTGCGAACCACAACTACTGAAGCCCGCACACCTAGAGCCCGTGCTCCTCAACAAGAGAAGCCACTGCAGTGAAGTCTGGGCACTGCAATGAAGAGTGGCCCCCGCTGGCCACAACTAGAGAAGGCCTATGCACGCAACAAAGACCCAACACAGCCAAAAATAAATAAAAATAAAATAAATTAATTTTTAAAAATGGGTAGCTGCCTTGGAAAATAATCAGACAGTACCTCAAAAGGCTAGATGGAAAGTTACCATATAATCCAGCAATTCCACTCCTAGATATATACTCAAGAGAAATGAAAACATGTCCACACAAAAACTAGTACATGAATGTTCATAGCAGCATTATTCATAATAGACAAAAAGTGGAAGTAACTCAAATGTCCATCAATTGATGAATGGGTAAATAAAAGGCAGTAGATCCATGTAAAGAAATATTATTTGGCAATAGAAAGGAGTGAAGTACTGATACATGCAACCATATGGCGGATACTTTAAAACATTCTGCTATGTGAAAGAAGCTAGTCACATAGGGCCACGTGTTGTATGATTCCACTTATATGAAATGTCCAAAATAGGCAAATACATAGAGACAGAATGTAGACTAGAGGTTGCCTAGGGCTGAGCGGTGGGCATTGGAGGGTGATAACTAATGGGCATAAGTTAGCATCTTGGCTAATGAAATGTCCTAAAATTGACTTTGGTGATGGATGTACAACTCTGTGAATATAAATAAAACCATTAAATTGTACACTTTCAATGGGTAAATAGTATAGTAATGAATGATATCTCAATAAAGCTGTTAAAAAATTTGGTCAGGGGTAACCATCTCCAGGATTCCTTCTATGTCCAGAGTAGGTAATCCTCTTAAGGGTCCCCATAACAGACATTTTGAGTGGACATCGTAGAAACTTGAAATCTACGTCTTTTTACTTGCCTGTTCTTCTGCTCAATTTTTAATTGTGTTAGGGCAAGAAGGCATGTCTTATTTTTGTAGCCAGCACATGGTAGGCACTCAAATAATTCTTGAATGAATAGTCATTGTAAGGGACTTCCCTGGTGGCGCAGTGGTTAAGAATCCGCCGGCCAATGCAGGGGACACAGGTTCGAGCCCTGGTCCGGGAAGATCCCACATGCTGCGGAGCAGCTAAGCCCATGCGCCACAGTTACTGAGCCCGTGCTCTAGAGCCCACGAGCCACAACTGCTGAAGCCCACATGCCTAGAGCCCATGCTCCGCAGCAAGAGAAGACACTGCAATGAGAAGTCCGTGCACCGCAACGAAGAGTAGCCCCCGTTCGCCACAACTAGAGAAAGCCCATGCACAGCAATGAAGACCCAATGCAGTCAAAAAAATAAAAAGAAATAAATTAATTAAAATATATATACATCAAAAAAATAGTCATTGTAAATCTTCAAAGCAAAGATCAAATCCAGTGCAATATTGAAATAAAATGTGAGGTATTAAATAGAATAGGATTTTTCTAAGCATGAAAATATGTATCATTCCCAAACCATTAGGCAAAACATCCATTTGGTTTCTAAATGTTACATCTTATTGAAATTATATGTATGTACTCTACACACATTTCCCAGATTTCTTCTTTAAAAAAAGATAGTTTAAAAAAGGTAAAGCGCTTCTTAGCACAGTGCATACCTAATAGTAAGTGCTTAATAAATGTTAGCTCATATTAAAAAAACAATAAAAAAACCCCCAAAGCTAGCAGAAGGAAAGAAATCATAAAAATCAGATCAGAAATAAATGAAAAAGAAATGAAGGAAACAATAGCAAAGATCAATAAAACTAAAAGCTGGTTCTTTGAGAAGATAAACAAAATAGATAAACCACTAGCCAGACTCATCAAGAAAAAAAGGGAGAAGACTCAAATCAATAGAATTAGAAATGAAAAAGGAGAGGTAACAACTGACACTGCAGAAATAAAAGAGATCATGAGAGATTACTACAAGCAACTCTATGCCAATAAAATGGACAATCTGGAAGAAATGGACAGATTCTTAGAAATGCACAACCTGCCAAGACTGAATCAGGAAGAAATAGAAAATATGAACAGACCAATCACAAGCACTGAAATTGAACCTGTGATTAAAAATCTTCCAACAAAGAAAAGCCCAGGACCAGATGGCTTCACAGGCGAATTCTATCAAACATTTAGAGAAGAGCTAACACCTATCCTTCTCAAACTCTTCCAAAATATAGCAGAGGGAGGAACACTCCCAAACTCCTTCTACGAGGCCACCATCACCTTGATACCAAAACCAGACAAGGATGTCACAAAGAAAGAAAACTACAGGCCAATATCACTGATGAACATAGATGCAAAAATCCTCAACAAAATACTAGCAAATAGAATCCAACAGCACATTAAAAGGATCATACACCATGATCAAGTGGGGTTTATTCCAGGAATGCAAGGATTCTTCAATATACGCAAATCTATCAATGTGATAAACCATATTAACAAACTGAAGGAGAAAAACCATATGATCATCTCAATAGATGCAGAGAAAGCTTTTGACAAAATTCAACACCCATTTATGATAAAAACCCTGCAGAAAGTAGGCATAGAGGGAACTTTACTCAACATAATAAAGGCCATATATGACAAGCCCACAGCAAACATCATCCTCAATGGCGAAAAACTGAAAGCATTTCCACTAAGATCAGGAACAAGACAAGGTTGCCCACTCTCACCACTCTTATTCAACATAGTTTTGGAAGTTTTAGCCACAGCAATCAGAGAAGAAAAGGAAATAAAAGGAATCCAAATCGGAAAAGAAGAAGTAAAGCTGTCACTGTTTGCAGATGACATGATCCTATACATAGAGAACCCTAAAGGTGCTACCAGAAAACTACTAGAGCTAATCAATGAATTTGGTAAAGTGGCAGGATACAAAATTAATGCACAGAAATCTCTGGCATTCCTATATACTAATGATGAAAAATCTGAAAGTGAAATCAAGAAAACACTCCCATTTACCATTGCAACAAAAAGAATAAAATATCTAGGAATAAACCTACCTAAGGAGACAAAAGATCTGTATGCAGAAAATTATAAGACACTGATGAAAGAAATTAAAGATGATACAAATAGATGGAGAGATATACCATGTTCTTGGATTGGAAGAATCAACATTGTGAAAATGACTCTACTACCGAAAGCAATCTATAGATTCAATGCAATCCCTATCAAACTACCCCTGGCATTTTTCACAGAACTAGAACAAAAAATTTCACAATTTGTATGGAAACACAAAAGACCCCGAATAGCCAAAGCAATCTTGAGAACGAAAGAAGGAACTGGAGGAATCAGGCTCCCAGACTTCAGACTATACTACAAAGCTACAGTTATCAAAACAGTATGGTACTGGCACAAAAACAGAAAGATAGATCAATGGAACAGGATAGAAAGCCCAGAGATAAACCCACGCACATATGGTCACCTTATCTTTGACAAAGGAGGCAGAAATGTACCGTGGAGAAAGGACAGCCTATTCAATAAGTGGTGCTGGGAAAACTGGACAGCTACATGTAAAAGTATGAAGTTAGATCACTCCCTAACACCATACACAAAAATAAGCTCAAAATGGATTAAAGACCTAAATGTAAGGCCAGAAACTATCAAACTCTTAGAGGAAAACATAGGCAGAACACTCTATGACATAAATCACAGCAAGATTCTTTCTGACCCACCTCCTAGAGTAATGGAAATAAAAACAAGAGTAAACAAATGGGACCTAATGAAACTTAAAAGCTTTTGCGCAGCAAGGGAAACCATAAAGAAGACCAAAAGACAACCCTCAGAATGGGAGAAAATATTTGCAAATGAAGCAACTGACAAAGGATTGATCTCCAAAATTTATAAGCAGCTCATGCAGCTTAATAACAAAAAAACAAACAACCCAATCCAAAAATGGGCAGAAGACCTAAATAGACATTTCTCCAAAGAAGATATACAGAGTGCCAACAAACACATGAGAGAATGCTCAACATCACTAATCATGAGAGAAATGCAAATCAAAACTACAATGAGATATCATCTCACACCAGTCAGAATGGCTATCATCAAAAAATCTAGAAACAATAAATGCTGGAGAGGGTGTGGAGAAAAGGGAACCCTCTTACACTGTTGGTGGGAATGTAAATTGATACAGCCACTGTGGAGAACAGTATGGAGGTTCCTTAAAAAGCTACAAATAGAACTACCATATGACCCAGCAATCCCACTACTGGGCATATACCCTGAGAAAACCATAATTCAAAAAGAGTCATGTACCAAAATGTTCATTGCAGCTCTATTTACAATAGCCCAGAGATGGAAACAACCTAAGTGTCCATCATCGGATGAATGGATAAAGAAGATGTGGCACATATATACAATGGAATATTACTCAGCCATAAAAAGAGACGAAATTGAGCTATTTGTAATGAGGTGGATAGACCTAGAGTCTGTCATACAGAGTGAAGTAAGTCAGAAAGAGAGAGACAAATACCGTATGCTAACACATATATATGGAATTTAAAAAAAAAATGTCATGAAAAACCTAGGGGTGAAACAGGAATAAAGACACAGACTTACTAGAGAATGGACTTGAGGCTATGGGGAGGGGGAAGTGTAAACGGTGACAAAGCGATAAAGAGGCATGGACATATATACACTACCAAACGTAAGGTAGATAGCTAGTGGGAAGCAGCCGTATAGCACAGGGAGATCAGCTCGGTGCTTTGTGACCACCTGGAGGGGTGGGAGGGAGGGAGACGCAAGCGGGAAGAGATATGGGAACATATGTATATATATAACTGATTCATTCTGTTGTGAAGCTGAAACTAACATACCATTGTAAAGCAATTATACTCCAATAAAGATGTTAAAAAAAAAACAATAAATGCTAATTAAAATTGCCTCAACAAACTTCTGGCATAATTCAGACATAGGGAATGAAGTAGAATTATGGAAGAGCTAGCTATAAAGCTAAAGAAAAATCCCTCAAATATGCTAGACTAGAAAAGTCCTATACTAATAGCAGTGAACAAATAGCTATAGCAAAGCATGTGATCTGGAAAAGAATAACAACAAAAAACTAGTCTAACTTGGGGATGGTAATAATAAACAAAAAAGGTGACCCTGCACATTCTGAACAAATTTGTCAAAAACAAATATCATACTCTAATAGACAAAGTGTGATTCATTTAAGATCAAATCATTAAGATTATGTCTGCTTGAGAAATCTGGTAATTCACTAAAATGATTAAAGCTGACACATGGTTTCCAGGGCATTCTTCAGTTTTTTACACTACTTAATTCAGCCTCAATCAGTTAAGGTGTTTTTGCATACCAGTAACATAAAACCATCATCAATAAAGATTAAACAAAAACGAGATGTAATAAGACATTGTGAAGTAAGGAAGCTCTAAAGGTGACCAGTTAAGCAGTTCAATGACCCATCAAGGTCTCGGAGTCTTACCATCTTCTTGCTCAGCCATCATCAGTATATCATGGATGCTCCCTCATGATTTCCAGATGCCTACAGCAATCTGAGTATCACATTCTAATGCTCCAACATGCAGAGGAAGAAAAAAAATCAATCTCTCTCTCTGTCTCTGTCTCTCTCTTTCTCGCTGTCTCTCTCCCTCTCCCTCTTCCCTCCCTCCCTGTCTCTTTTTTGGCAAGTCTTTTTAAAGGTAAAAAGCTTTTCAAGAAGCATCTATAGCGAATTTCCTTCCTGTCTCATTGATCATAATTGGGTTGTAGCCCTTTCAAGACTAATCCCTACAGAAGGAAGGGAATTTCCGTGATTGATTTAGAACAACTCTGGCTGGAGCTTGGGAGAAAGAATATGGTGGATACCTAAACCAATCTGGGGTGCTGTTGGCAAGACTGAAGGTGGTAAATAGGTTACGTAGGCAGCCAACAACGTCTGCTACACAGCCATAAAAATTGGCTCTAAGTTTAGAGAAATCTGACTTCTGGCTAGATCACAGCATTTCAGACTATTAGGAAGTTGTTTTTTAAGATAAAACATTTTGAACCTGTATAGATTTGCAATGTATATTGTCCTAGCTCCACACCCCTACAACATAAAAACTTTCGACAGTTGTTTCATGTGTCATATTTTAAAAGCATGGCCAATCCCCAAATTGTAGGTTTTGTGAAGGAAAGAGTCCTTGTGAGAAATCAGAAATCAGCTGGAAGAGGGTGCAGGAAAAATAAGAGTTGTCTCTAAACATTTATACCAGGGCTATTTTTCATTAATTGAATCAGAAGTTTGTCTAGACTCACAAAAGTGAAATAGAGGTGTTTTTGTAGAGCAGTATGTCTTTGTTTAAGCTAAATAATATGATCACTTATTGATCTGTTGTTATTCACTGTAATTCTTAAACCTTTTAAAGACAAATATCATATGATACCACTTGTATGTGGAATCTAAAATATGACACACCAATAAATAAATAAATAATGAAAAGAGACTTTGCTGGTTGTCCAGTGGTTAAGACTCCATGCTTCCAATGCAGGGGGTGCAGGTTTGATCCCTGGTCGGGGAACTAAGATCCTACATGCCGCGTGGTGCGGCCAAAAAAGAAAAAAACTAAACTAAAATATGACACAAATGAACATACCTACGAAACAGAAACAGACACATAGACACAGAAAACAGACTTGTGGTTGCCTGTGGGTGGGGGATGGGGGAGGCAAGGATTGGGAGTTTGGGATTAGCAGATACAAACTACTATATACAGGATGGATAAACAACAAGGTTCTACCATATAGCACAGGGAACTATATTCAATATCCTGTGATGAACCAAAATGGAAAAGAATATGAAAATATATATATACATGTGGATAACTGAGTCACTTTGCTGAAGAGCAGAAATTAACACAACATTGTATAATAAGTCAACTATACTTCAATAAAATGTAAAAAATAAAAAAAATAAGGGACTTCCCTGGTGGTCCAGTGGGTAAAAATCCACACTCCCAATGCAGGGGGCCAGTGTTCCGATTCCGGTTGGGGAACCAGATCCCACATGCATGCCACAACTAAGAGCCCACATGCTGCAACTAAAGACCCCACATGCCACAACTAAGACCCAGAGTGGCTTAAATAAATAAATATTTAAAAATAAATAAAAAACAAAAGTTAAACTTTTTAAATTGTGGGTCAATGGATTGTATATTCCCCAGTCTTAGTTTTAATAGGTGTTACTGGCTAATTAAGGGACTACACCTGAGAGGCTTGTTTGGAGATAATCACTTGTCCTATTGTGATAATCACCTGTCCACCTTGTGAATCAGCTGAAGGCAATGCTTATCAGTAGCAAAATGTCAAAGTTGAGGACACCATCTCCTCCCTGGTGACATGATTAATTTCAGAGACACACTAGGGCCTTTTATGCATTGTCATCCAGACCTCATTCAGGTTTGTTATTGGAACTGAGGGCCAAAATCAAAGAGGGAGGAGAGGAACTAATATTCCTTGAACTCTGCTAAGGGCTTTACCTCCTTTTTCTCATTAATTTACTCCTTACAACTAGTGTACAAATCAGTACCCCATGTTATAAATGGAAGACCTAAAGACCATAAAGCTTAAGTGACTTGCTAAATTTATCCCATGAGTAAATGCTGGAAACAGTCATTCTGACTCTAATATTCCTGGAGTCCCCTAAATCATATGTGATGATTATTACAAAATATTCAAACACAAGACAGTCATCTGTTGCTGAATGATATTTATTAGCTTAATAATTTGGGCCTGCCCTTAGCATTAATAAGCTTCAGCACTAGTCACAAGATTTTCATTCACTGGTGGGGAAATTTTCTTGTTTTAAAAAATGCAGTTAGAGAAAGGGCATCTACTTCTTGGGGGCTGCAGTGACAGCAGGTTTCTCTTCACGGGTGATGGGAATGGTGCGCTCAGGGCCCGAGACCTGTTTCCTTGGTCCATTCACAGTGAGGATGCCATCAGATGACAGGGATGAAGTAATTGTGAGAGGGTCCACATCAGCTGGGATCCGGTACTTCCGGTGGAACTCCCGGGAGACAAAGCCATGTTCATCCTAATCCGAGAGAATAAGGAAAGAGGTAGAGAGATAAGAACAGGAAATAGCATCACTTGCCTAGAACTCAGACATCCTCCTTCCCCTTAGGTGTGGCCAAATGCATGGCAACATGAGAGAAAGCTAAATAGCTGTTCTGTTTGGGGCTAAGATGAAATTGCCTAGGTGGTCACTTCTACCAATGAGAGTCTGAGAAGTCTGAACAGCCAAAACTTCATAGCTCTCTAAACCCTCAGGCATGGACATGTTCAGGGGTATTTCCCAGAGGTTTAGATCAACGTTTTTTGGGCCTACACGATTTGGAATATCATCTGGCTTTGAAGATTTGAGTCCCTGAGGAAACCCAGAAATTGTCCTGACTCTTCAGGAATGTTCCAGAAGGTTCCAGACCAATAGACCTAATAATAACAACAACAACAATAAAGACTCCCTCCAGGGAGGCTCTGATCTAGAGTTGAATCATACAAGCAAAACTGAAACAGCTTGAGGACCTCACACTATACTGTTTGATGCACAAGTTTCTGAGGTGGGAATTCCCTGGCGGTCCAGTGGTAAGGACTCCGCACTTTCACTGCCTTTGGTAGGAAGCAAACTCATTGAAAAACTCTCCCAGAAAGTAATGAAAAGCTATTCCATTCTCTAGAATTTGGCTAAAGAATTCTGACCCTAACCTTTACACCTGCTGAATCTCAAGCATTTATCCAGACAGGCTCTCAACTGATTTCCACATGGGTCTAGGGTATTAGGAGGTGAGTAGAGCTCTGAAGCTTAGGCAAAGCAAGTAGTTCAGCATTAAGATGGGCTAACGAGAAATGAATTCCAAAACATCTGAAAGAAAAGTCTCAAATTCAAGGGCCTTCCGAGTGCATGCAGTTAATGTAATTATATAAAGCGATCAGATGTCTGACAACCACTACTCCTAAATCAGTGGTCTTCAACCTTGACTAACTGTACATTAGAATCCCTTAGGGAGCTTTGAAAAATCCTGATTTAACTGACCTGGGATATGCCTGAGCATTGCGATATTTTTTTTTTTTTTTTTTTTTTTTAGCGGTACGTGGGCCTCTCACTGTCGTGGCCTCTCCCGTTGTGGAGTACAGGCTCCGGACGCGCAGGCTCAGTGGCCGTGGCTCATGGGCCCAGCTGCTCCGCGGCATGTGGGATCCTCCCGGACCGGGGCACGAACCCGTGTCCCCTGCATTGGCAGGTGGACTCTCAACCACTGCGCCACCAGGGAAGCCCTGGGATTTTTTTTTTTTTTTTTTTAATTCCCCTCGCAATTCTAATGTGCCCAAGGTTGAGAACCACTGGCTTAAACAGGAAGTTAACATCCCATCTATCCCATCTGAGGCAATCAAATCAAAACAAACAAAGATCACTTCTCTGGCCAAAACAACAACAACAATAACAACAACAGGTTTATCCCTGTTCTTGACTCTTATGGCTTAGGACTGGAATGCTTCCAGCCTCAGGGGCTGATGGCAGTCTCTGGCATATAGTATGCGCTGGATGAATGAGCAGAAGAGAAAGTCAGCTACGTACCTGGCGCTCTTCATGTTTTCCATGCACCTCAATCACATCTCCCAGCACCTTGACCTTGAGTTCCTCTGGGGAGAAGTGCTTCACATCCAGGTTGACAGAGAATCTGTCCTTCTCCAGCCGCATCTGGAAATAGCAAGGTGGGGGAGGGGAAGACAAAAGATAGTAGGAATATGAACAACACTAGTACAGTCTCATTCTGCAGACTTGCTTTCTTTCCAGGTAGTTTATCCTCCTTGTTTTAGCTAAAAATCCCTTTTTGAATAAACATGACTCTCTAGTTCAGGGGTGCCACCACAGTGGTACCCAAGGCACACCATTTGGTCATCAGGCCAAACTTTATTTACAGGGACAGGGAAGAAGACAGACCACCCAGGGGACAAATCACAAGGATGGGTCTGGGCATGGCTTCTGCTGCTTCTCTGACCCAATGCCTGGCCTTGTCATTTGTCTGTGAGACAAAGGCCCCTTCTTCTTACTCAGGTCTCTGCCAAGTTTCCCACCCACTCAATCTGGAATGTTCTGCTAGCTCTGATTGTCCTTCCAAAGCCCTTGCCCACTTGGCTCCTGTTTACTCACTCTTGAATATTTTTAAACCAGAGTGTTATCTGTGACATCTTCTATCAATCTTATCTGTTTGCCCCATTCTCCTACCCTCTCAGGACAAGTGGAGGGGGGTCCCTAAACTTGACCTACCTTCTATCCTCATTAGGCTTGGACCCAGGCCAGTGCCCTGTCACAGCCCTGAGAAACCCAGAAAATCATAGAAGAGGGAATAGAAAGGAAGAAAATAGTGGCTGCTGTCTCCAGCTCCATGCAGCTGGGATGAAAAGCTCAGGATGAGGTAGGACTGCCTCCTGGCTCTGGAACTTGAGATGATAGTATTTGTCAGGAGTGTGAGGTATTAGAAGAGGTGAGCGAAGGAGTCTGAGCAAAGGCAGCTCTTTCCCTGTAGATCATTATGAACTAAACCAGAAAGGGACATCCTACTTAGAAGATGGGACAGAGAATGATCTTCATAACACATGGAAAAAATGTAATAAATAAGGATACAGAGGTGCATCGAATACAAACAGGTGATTGGGGAAGAGAGGAACTAGGGACCTCATCTTTCTTCACTGCAGGACACACAAGAGCCTAAGACACTTGGGACCCTTAGACCTAGTCAGATTTAGGCCAGGAGGAAAAGGACAGTGGATGGAGATGCTTCCAGGAGGCTCCAGAATGAACTCACCTGTCCTGGCAGAGGGGAGACTTACCTCTGAGAGCCCAGTGTCAATCCAGCTGGGTGCCCGCAGAAATGAAGGCAGCCGAAGGTAGAAGGGGCTCAGGGAAGTAGAAGCTGGGAAGAGATCAGACTCCAACAGGTGCTCGCCAAAGAACTGGTCAAAGAGGCGGCTGGGAGAGTGAAAAGGAAAGAAGGGGCGGCGGATCCAGGGGTGGTGGATGGCGATGTCCATGGTGGCTAGGTGAGTGTGGGGACTCAGCTGGCTGGTCAGCTCCTTCAGCCGCAGCTACAGCCAGCCCCTTATATACGCAGTCTTCTGAAGCTTCTGGAATGGTGATGTCAGGGGTTTTATTATCCCAGCTCACTGCCCGTTCATGGAGACTTGTGATTGGGGATTTGGCAGTGTGACACATACCCAGTACTCACTGAGCTAAGAAAAGAGAAATACAAACACGTCTGAGTTGGCCAGTGACTTGTCCTGGTCTTGTTTTACTCGCTTTCTGTCCGCACCCCATGGCACCCCCCGCCCCCCTTCTCTGGAGCTGGGACTGAGGCAGGAATCCCAGGCGGGCGGGCAGTGGGCCCCTCCTCCTCCTCTGCAGCCTAGCATGCCAAGGGAATGCGGCCAGAGACTATCTTGGGCCTGGGCAGGAACTGGAATCTTCCTAGGCTGGGCCCCAGGATATTAACTCTTTGTGGGTCCCTGAAGGAGAGTAGTGATCACCAACATGTCAATGGCAGGTTTCCACGTGGTGCCCTGGGTCGCCCTGGGTTCAGAGAGGACCCTGACCTTAACCTAGGCAAAGAAGGCCCCTCACCCCACCCCAGAGAAAGGGGAGAAAGTTGTTTGCGTCGTTCACTTTACAGGCCTGGCAGAACAGTAAATCCAGGGGAGCTTGATGAAGCAGAGCGCCGGCTGCCTACCACTGAGGAGGGGAAGAGGGGCGTGGAAAACGTGCAAACTCTTTGGGAGGGTCTCAGCGTGGTCTCTCCGGGGCCTCCGGCACCAGCCTCCCCTCCCCAGCTCGCTCCGCAGCCAGGACCCCCAGCTGTCCTCCCCGGGGGGGCCCCCCGTGACAGCTGAAGGGTGTGCAGCGGAGGGGACGGGGGTCCAGGCGGCGCGGGTTACACACTCGACGCGGGCGCTGCCCGCCCCTCCCCCACCGGGCTCGGCACTATTTTGGGTGGTGTAGACCCCGCCCCCACCTCCAAGTGCGCTGGGGCTCTGCGGCAGCTGGAGGGGTGCTGCTGCGCCTGCTGGGGCCGCACCTCGAGCCGGGGCCGCCGGCGGGTCTGCAGCCATGTCGGGCCGCTCGGTGCCACATGCCCACCCGGCCACCGCCGAGTACGAGTTTGCCAACCCGAGCCGCCTGGGCGAGCAGCGCTTCGGGGAAGGTATGGCACGGACGCCACCCCCTTGCCTCCCACCCCCACCTGCTGAAATTCTGGGCTGACCTCCCAATGATACTGGCCTCCACCCCACTCTGGGCTTAACTGAACTCCTGGGGCGAGCCGTCTCCCACCCCAGACTCCCCCCTCACCCCCCTCCGGGCAGGGCTCGCTTCCCTTCCTACTGACCTCGGTGCGGACTGCTGCCCGCTGTGCTCTGATACCTGCCCCTGCTCCCCTCGGGATGGCTCCCCTGCGAACCACCCAGACCCTGTCTGGTTTGCTCTTCTTCATCCCAACTCATTCCCTTTCTCAATCTCCTCTCCCCAGCCGCCTCATTCCAGCCACTGGGACCCCTCCTTCCCCTTCCCTGCTTCTCCTGACTCCCCTCCAGCTCTCCCGAGGCCTCACCTCCTGATCTGCTCTCATGTCACCCTCCTTCCCACCCCATCCTCCCTCATTCTAACTCTTGCCTTCTCTCTCTCTCTGCCCCTCAGGCCTCCTGCCAGAAGAGATCCTGACCCCCACCCTCTACCATGGCTACTATGTCCGGCCCCGGGCTGTCCAAGCTGGGGAGGGCAGCAGGGCAGGGGCCTCTGAGCTTCGGCTCAGTGAGGGCAAGTTCCAGGCATTTCTGGATGTGAGCCACTTTACCCCCGATGAGGTAACCGTGAGGACTGTGGACAACCTACTGGAGGTGTCTGCCCGGCACCCCCAGCGCCTGGACCGCCATGGCTTCGTGTCCAGAGAGTTCTGCCGAACCTACGTCCTGCCTGCTGATGTTGACCCCTGGCGGGTCCGCGCTGCTCTCTCCCATGATGGCATCCTCAACCTGGAGGCGCCTCGGGGTGGCCGACATTTGGACACAGAGGTCAATGAGGTCTACATCTCCTTGCTCCCTGCACCTCCTGATCCAGAGGAAGAGGAGGAAGCCAGTGTTGAGCCCTGAGTGCCACAGAGCCAGCACCCTTTCTAGCTCCCGCGGTGATAGGACTAGCTGCTCACCACCCCAGAGGTAGCAGCATCCTTGGGGGAAGGGAAAAGTGCATGGTCACAATGTATGGTTTGGTCCCTTGGGACGTGTCATAGTGTTTTCATTTAGTTTTGGGTGGAGTTGAATAAACCCAAATCTCAGGGCCTTATTTGTGCTGCTCCCTATTCTGTGGCCTGGAGGATGGGATGGGCAGGGAGGGAGACAAAAAGGACAGCTAGACAAAAAGGTCCTCAGTTAGATGCACCCAATGTCATAGCACCCTGAGCTCACACTTGGATGCTGAGATCACACCTGGAAGCTGACACTGGCTCCAGATCAAATTCCTGGCCATGATTTTCTCACAATGCAACAAAAGAGAGAGTGATCCTGGGAGGGAAAAGGGATATGCCATCCAAACAGCCCAGAGGGCACTGTCTGAGCTGGTGATTAGAGACACAAAAACAAGGGTCTCCAGACTGTCTGACCTGTTTTGGGTAGGGGTTGGGAAATCAGCTTTTGGCTGCAGAGTTGCCTAAAGCCCTGGTTTCCCATACTAAGGTCTGTCCACTGTAAATGGTCTCTGATTCTGAGGGATCGAGTATGCAGACACAGGGGCACAGACACAGAAGCCTCTGCCATTGTCACTAAATCACAAAGCCTCCCAACCCTCTGCCTATGAGAGAAAGCATTTGTTTCTAACCTTGAAACATCCCAAAGAGAGGAATTGCTGCATCACTCCACCCAATCCAAGTCTAAATGCAGGGGAGCTAGAGTTATTGGTATGGTGGTGATGGCCAGGGAAACTTCCTTTGGAAGTAGAGTCTTAATACTAGGGGTATGATGTATTCAGGAGAGCCTTGGGGGGGGGGGGTTGACCTCTTAATTGCTCTCTGTAATCAAGAGAACATGCATGTGTATGCTTTGAGGAGTGTCCAGAAGACCTCCCTGCCCCCAAATATATCTTTTACTAGGTTGTGATGGATATCTGAAATTCTTCCATTAAAGTGGTTGATTCTTAACTTTTTTTATGGACAATAAAAGCAATAGATCCTCTTTCCAGAAAAACACACATGCTCCGAAATTTGGCATATAATTTGAATAGGTTCACACAGCTCTTGAGATCCATTCATATGCCCCTCTTAGGGAATCTGTGGACACCCAGGATAAGAACCCTCACTTGAAGAATACAATTCTTGGTTGAAGGATTGCCATCTATTAAAAATTAAAGCATGCCTTAGAGAAATAACTATTGATGTATTCTTTTGTTCACTCATTCAACAAATTAAACCCCAAGTAATATACTGTGGAGGTTATACATTGTAAATATAAATTTAAAACTATGCTCCTTTGTTGTCTACTCTCAGGCATCTTAACGTCTGGCTGAGAAGAAAAAGAATTGTAAAAGGATCCTATTCAGACTTCAACCAGAACAGCTTCACTTTGATCTGTTTCGTAGTTGGAATTTTTACCTGAGCTTCATTTAAAAGAAAGGGTTCCTTAGCTAGAAAAAAATTTGAAACCTCTGATTTTGTCCAAATCCCCATCCCATTCAAATACTTTGAAGATTATTAGCCAACTTCTGGGACATTTTCAGTGACCGAGGGCTTAGAACTTCATAAGGTAGCCCATTTCATTTTCTTTTTGGACACATCTGTTATAAATTCTTCCTTCCATTGATCCAAAATCTGCATTTCAGTAACTTCTGCCCATTGGTTCAGGTTATGTCCAGAAACTAAATGCAATCCTTCTTTCACTTGAGAGTCCCTTCAAATATTTAAAAGTAACCATCCTGTCCTCCAAAAGCTTCCCTTTCCCAGCTAAACATGCCTGATTCTTTTAAACATATTTTATAGGACTTTCCATACCACTTATAACCCAGACAACTTTCTCTTCAATACACTGCCTCTTGACACTGTAACTTGAAATTCAACATGTAAACCTAAAATTATTATTCCAATCATGGACTGACTGGTACAGACTTCAGTGGAATAATCAATACCATTGTTTATCACTCTAGACTTCTATTAATGGTGCTTTGGGTATATCAGATTTTCTGGCCACCACAACACAGTGTTGGTTCCTTTGGAATTTCTGGTCATATGAAAATCTCACATGTTTTCCTTTAAATTTTTTCTTTAAATTAGAGAAAGTAGCTAGAAAGGGACCGAGGTTGTGGAGGGCTTTGAGTGCCAAACTAAGAAGTTTGGGTAACAGGATGAAAAGAATACAGTTAATGGTAGAGTACAGAATGGATTGCCAGGGAGAAGCACGGCCATGAAATAAGAGGCTAGTGCAATGATCCATCACCAGACAATAAAGTAAGATGCTTTACCATCTAACAATTAGCTGAGAAAAAGAAGTAATAATAATAACAATAGCTAGGACTTACTGAGAGGGTCCCATGTGCCAGGCCCTGGACTAGAGTTTTATATACATTATCTCATTTAATCTTCACCACAATCCTACAAGACTGTGACTCTTATTATCTCCATTTTTCATAAGGAAAGAAGATGGGGAGGAATGAAGCGTCCAGGGTACCCTCCGTGGAGTACAGGGCTGAGTGCTGGGTCCTGAACATCCATAAGGGACACACAAATAACTGGGCATCTGAACAAGACACTAAAGAGGGGGTGGGAACACTGAAGACAAGCCATACAGGTTCCACAAATTCTCCTAGAGCCCCTATTTTCTACAGAGGAATTTGCTCAACTTCATCCTAGTTGCCAGTGAGTGTGGAATGAATCAGCTTCAGGTCATTGGAGGAGAAGCTGAGTTGAGGTTAAATGGAGATTCCGTAGTTCTGTACTGGGGATGGGGAAGTGAGTGGTTAAGAAGTGCTGAGACCATTCCAATCATAGAATCATATGATTTTTGACCAGAAAGGGGATTAAGTAATGAGTTCAGCCCTCCATTTTTACAGTCCTCGAAAAAAGTGATTTGCCCACATTAATTCCAATAGCAAGGGAGAATACAAAAGGAATACATTTCCCTAAATTTTAGTTTCCCAAAGAGTCCAGTATTCAATCCCAGATTCTGGACAAGGATAATAAGAGACTGACACCGATTACTTTGAAAGTGAAACTCAATTAGACCTGCTTACTGCTGGGGAAACATAGGTAAGACTCTTTATTATAGACGATACATTTCAATGACAGTGTGAAGTAGTAGAGAAACATTTCCTAAGGAAACCCAGAGCCCTTTTCTGTCTCAGGTTTCTTCTCACTGAAGCTTGAAGCTCAAAAGTTAACGCTTCATCAAAGCAGCTCCAAATCCCGAAGGTGAGATTGCTCTCACCTGGAGCCCTGTGTGTGTTCCTCTACCCTTTGGCTGGGAGCAGTCACCTGGGAATCTTTCCAGCAGGTGGCTTCCAAAGTCCAACCTGTTAGGTTGAAATCTGACCCTGACGGAGACTCCCTGGGAGCTGCTACTGAAAGCTGAACCGGGAACCAGGAAATGCACAAGCCCCTATCTATAGCAAAACAGCTGGGCTCCCTGGGAGACAGAGCACCATGGGAAACCGGCTCAGCTGCGGGGGAAGCTGGTGAGTAGGGGGAAGGGTCGGAGGGTAAGGTCTCTGTTGGTGGACATGAAGGTCCCAAGAATAAGAGAGAGCCTGCAGCTAGTGCTCTGCCAACTTCCCACTGTCACCTTCTCCACATGGCACCTCCTCCACGTGGCACCTCCAGGGGCAAACACCAGAGCAGCACCCCTTCTGTGCTCCCTCCTTTCAGGAAACCTCAAAAAACAGCCAAGCCAGCTGTCTGTCCAACGGCTAGGACAGGGCTGGAATGGTAAATTGACATTTTTTTCTCTTTGTCTTCTTCTGCCTCCTCTTTCCCTTTATTCTCTTCCTTTCTCCTCCAGATAATGGTAATAATTGTAGCATTTGGAACTTTATAATCTCATTTAATTTTCCCAACAATTCTGAGGGATGTGGTCTTACTCCTCCCATTTTACAGCTAAGAAGCTGAAATTCAGAGAAGTTAGTTAATTTGTCTGGGGTCACATGGCTAGTAAGCAAGCAAACCAAGATTCCAACCCAAGTTTATCTGACTTCAAAGCCCATACTTATAATCATGCCATAATACTGCCTCCTGAATCAAGCAAATCAACTTTGGAGAAATGTTTATTTAAAAGGGTAGAAGTGGGCTTCCCTGGTGGTGCAGTGGTTGAGAGTCCGCCTGCCGATGCAGGGGACGCGGGTCCGTGCCCTGTTCCGGGAAGATCCCACATGCCGCGGCGCGGCTGGGCCCGTGAGCCATGGCCGCTGAGCCTGCGCGTCCGGAGCCTGTGCTCCGCAACGGGAGAGGCCACAACAGTGAGAGGCCCGCGTACCGCAAAAAAAAAAAAAAAAAAAAGGGTAGAAGTAAAAATAATTAATAACAAAATAAAAAATAAAAGGGCAGAAATGAGAATATACATACAATATTTGAATATAACTTTCACACTTGTTTGCTGTGTGACATTAGGCAAATTCTGTAACTTCTCTTTTTCCTCACGTGTAATATGTAGATAACACAACCTGTGTTGTTTAGATCACGGACTTGAAGAGCAGATTATATGTGAAAGCCTCACAATAAATGAATCATATTGTCTTTATTGTTCTTTCCCAGGATTGTCATCACTGTTGTTAAATAACAAAAATTCAACCAAGTAAATTTTAAAAATTTAATTGGCTTTATTGAACAGTTCATGAATGGGGCAGCATCTCGTCTAGCAAGTAGAAAGGAGTTCCGAGGAGCTGTACAAAATGAAAGGCTTTTATAGGCAGAAGGGGGAAGGGATCAAGGGAAGAGCAGATGACCTCATCTTCCTTTGGGTGATGGAAAAGGTCTGTGTGGCAGATTATCTCATTGATGCTGACCAGAAAATTCCAAACTGACGTTTAAGACTACATTCCTGGGGAAGGTTGAAACTCCTGTTAGGCTAGGTATTAAGCCATGGTTTGGTGGTATGAGATTAGCACAAGCAACACCATTTGAGGCCTGTTGTTTCTTTTCTTTTCTTTTAATTTTTTGGCCACACTGCACTTGGCATGTGGGATCTTAGTTCCCCGACCAGGGATCGAACCCATGCCCTGTGCAGTGGAAGTGCAGAGTCCTAACCACTGGACTGCCAGGGAAGTCTCGGCCTGTTGTTTCTTTTTAACACTATAAACCCGTGGGCCTAGTTTTATCCTGTCCACTGCCTTCTTAGCTCTACCACTCCATGCCTGCATCTGTCTTGAGGGTGTCCTGTTTATGAATAAAGTATCATTATGTTTAGAGAGATAGGTGAGGTACATTGAAAAGCACATATAATTTGGAGTCAGTACATTGGATTCAAGTCCTGTTCCTACTACTCATTCATTTATTAAACAAATATTTTATTGAACACCTATATGTATCAGGCATAGTGATAGAGGCAGAAGACATAGCAATAATAGGAAATTTGGTTCTTGCCTTCTTGAGTAAGGTACCAAAGTTCTAGGGCATCTATAAAATGAGAACAGCACTTTTTTTTTTTTTTTGTGATACGCGGACCTCTCACTGTTGTGGCCTCTCCCGTTGCGGAGCACAGGCTCCGGAAGCACAGGCTCAGCGGCCATGGCTCACAGGCCCAGCGGCTCCGCGACATGTGGGATCTTCCCGGATCGGGGCACGAACCCGTGTCCCCCGCATTGGCAGGCGGACTCTCAACCACTGCACCACCAGGGAAGCCCGAGAACAGCACTTTTTAAACTCTGAGATGTCCTATAGACATGGGACATCTAGAAACATGAAAACTTCCAGAGAAGGGGGTGTAAAGCATCTTTCACTCCCTTTCTTCCCAAGTCTTCATAGTTTTCATTTTTGGTTATTTCTTCCTCAGATGGTGGTAGTCATAGTAGTCAGCTTTGATTGACACTCATTATATGCCAGACACCTAGCTGAGTATTTTACATTTATTATTTTATTTAAATTTTACAATGATCCCATGAGTCTTAAGTTCTATTATTATCTTCATTTTATTAATAAGAAAATGGAGGGAATTCCTTGGCGGTCCAGTGGTTAGGACTCAATGCTTTCACTGCTGAGGGCCTGGGATCGATCCCTGGTCAGGGAACCAAGATTCCGCATGCCATGTGGCATGGCCAAAATTTTTTAAATAAATAAAATGAAAATGGAAGCCTAATGACGTAAAAAACTTGCTAAAGGTCATACAGCTAGTCTGACACCGTCAATCAGACTCTAGAGCCTGGCTAGAAACACTACACCAGATATTCTAACCAAAATATATTTTTTCCTCTTAAAATATTAGTAGGACTGGATAAATATTGTTCTTCTCTATTTCTCATTATCTCAATAAACTTCAGAAACTTAAAGACACTGTGACAATTGAGATTTTTATTAAAAAAATTTTTTTTTCTGATTACAAATGTAATACACATTCACTGTGTATTCGGAAAGCACCAAAGAGGAGAAAATAAGAAACAACCATAAATATAAGCACCCAGAGATGACAGGAACATTTTAGTGTATTTCCATGTAATCCTTTTTAAATGCCTATATACATAGTTTTTATCCCCAAACATATTACCTTTATATTATCTTAATAAAGAGGAAAATTTTCCATGCTATTAGGTGTTCTTCCAACATAACATCTTTCTTAAATTGGTGTATAATGTTCCATTGATTGGAGATGCCATTTATTTAGTTAGTTCCCAATGTTGGACATTTAGGATATTTCCTATTTTTTGCAATTATAAATAATGCTACAATGAGCTTCCATATTTGCACCTGTCTGATTATTGCTTAGAACTGCTACATCGGAGGGTACACACATTGACGTTTAAGGCTTCTTATACTTATTGCCAATTGCATTCTAGAAAGACTGCACCAATTTTTATTCCTACTACCAATATAGGAGAGTGCCCATTTGGTTTCCTTAATTCTGGGCTAAAAATAAAATCCTATCACCCACGAGTCTAGCTGAATATTCCATTTGGGCCGTGTCCAGGCATTGTACAACATCCAACGTGGGAACAGGCTCTGTTCACTAAAATTGAGTCACCCAAGTCTACGTTATTTTAGAATTAATATTCTCTTTATCTGTTAAAGTAGAAGTAAGTAGGAAGACAGTAGTGACCAGGGGCAAGGAATTAGAGGCTGGGATTAGGCTATGACTAGGCAGTGGTAAAGGAAAGGAAGAGCTAAAGTGGAAGACGAGGAAGTAGAAAGACCCAGAAATAGTTTCAAAGCTTTTCTTCTGAACCACCTCTAGTGTTCAAATGGAGACTCAAACTATTCTCAGCTCAGCAAGCTGCAGTAAAACCAAAAATCAAACCAAAACACAAACCTCTGACAGATATGTGTGGAAAAATCCTGATTTTTCTATATTAGTAAAATGAACACGATTTAGAAGTCCCCACCGTCTTTCTTTTTAATTAGCAAAAGAAGGAAACTTCCTTGGGGAGACAGACGTCAGATAAATAGGGTTGGCTCTGTTACAGTTGGAAATGTACTAGCAAGAAAAAGCATCCGGAGTAAGCCACAAACTATTCAGCCTATTTCCTCAGACAAGTGTTGTTTCTCTGGCCATCAAACAGTTGACAATCACGTAGACACACTGGCTCCATCGGGGACCCCAGGGGCTCAGAAATTAGTATAAGAGGTCTGTCCTGCAGGGAGGGCAATGTAGCTGAGTCACTCACCAAATTCAGAACTTCCTGTGCTATGGATGTTAAAGCTTAAACATCTCTCACTTTCTCTGTTAATTAAAAACAAGGACAAAAAAGCAGGGCGGGAGGTCACCTGTTAGGAAAGGGCTGTGCAGGGCTCTAATTAGTCAGCCCTTGTTGTGGCAGTTTCTGTGACTCCCAGAATGAGAACCCCAGGTTGGCAGAGACCCTGAAGGAGAGACACCAGAGAAGAAGCAAGAGGGTCTCTGAATCCAGGAATATCCCATTATTTGGCCAGTTTCCCTTACCCTCTGCTGGGATTAGCCTGTTAGACAATCCCAGAATAGCCCTCAACCCAGCTACATACCTGGCATGTAGCGCCTGGTTGCCTGAGGCTGTATTTTGGGTTTGGTTATGTCAGTTGTACCACTCCACCTTCCAGAACCATCCCTTTGGGAGAGCTATGGTACCCTTGATAAATGCTTTGGGACTGGCTCAGGGTGAATCTTTGTTAGAGGGAGGTGAGGGAAGGTCATCCTACCAGAATGCTAAGGAGACCACAGAGCAAATGATGAAGGAGGGAAGATAGAGGCCAGGCTCTTACACATGAGTGATCTGTTTTTCCTTTCACAGGAGCTGCCCATCAACTTTCCAGAGGAAAAAGAAAATGGGTAATGGGTGTTGGGGGGGTGGGGTGGGGGATGCTAGGGGGAGTGCAAATTTGAGAAAAGAAGATAAGAGAACCAGTGTCTTTAGAAGGGGCATAGGGTGGGGGGCGGCTAAAGGGAGATAGTACACCAAAGAGAATCGTTAGGTTACTGTGTTCAAGACCAGCTCTGAAACTCTGAGTCTCGTCCTTTCCATTATCTCAGAGTGGCAAGGTTGGTTGCTCATTCCTTCATTCATCTAGCAAAAATTTATTCAACCCTTATATTGTATATGAAGCACTAGGCAGGATTCCAAGGAGGCAGAGAGGCACAAGAGGAAGGGCACATGGTCTCGGCCCTAGAGGAACTGAAAATCAAGTTTGAGAAAGAGATACACGTTAACAAGTAACCATAATACCATGTATTATACACGTTAACAAGTAACCATAATACCATGTATTGATACTAGTGCTCCCAACAGCACCAGATTCATGCTGTGAGAGAAGGGGAGAAAACACCGATGTTGAAGGAATAATAGCAAGTTCACAAGTTGGAAGAGGAGCAGGGAGGAGAGGGTATTTTAGGCCGGGAAATTATCTCATGCAGAGAAAAGAAAGACAAGAGAAGAGAGTGACTTTATGGAAAGTGACCAAATGTTTGGTGTAGCTGAGCTCTTACCATATTGCCCTGTAATAGTCTGTTTACTTGTCTCCCCTAGTAGACTGCAAGCTCCCCTGCACAGGAGAAAACAGCCTACTCATCCTTCTATCCCCAGAATGTGGCACAGAGCCTGGCATACAGTGGGCTCTCAACATATGCCTGTTGAACTATGTTAGGGGCCAGTGAAAAAATAGGATGGAAGATATTACGGGCAGACTGTGAAAGGGCCAGATTGTATACTCTGCTAAGGAGTTTGAATGTGGGAATGGTAGAAGTAAGAGATGAGAGCAGAGGCAGGGAGATTAGTTAGAAGCCCACCATAATAATTTCACAGAGATTTGAAGAAGGCAATCTCAGTAGAGACAGGAAGAGAAAATGGATTTAAGTCGGTGGATTTAAGTCGGATTTCTTCCTCTCAGGGAGCCAAGCAAGACGGACATTAAAGCAGCAGCAGCAACAGAATGACACAAAGGTAATGACAACCTCCGTCCCTTCCAGGAGGCTGCTCAGACATGGGATCCCAGGACTCAGCTTTTCCATCCTGGGACAGAAACGTCTCAGTCATCTGTAGAAGTTTCTGGTTTTGCCCATCTTCCTCCATCCCCCAAAGCAGCAAAGCAAAGTGTCATTTAATAGACCCTGCATTGGAGGTGAGGGGCAAAACCTAGTCAAGAATCTCCCTTAATGCTGTCCATTCCTCTCAGGGCCATGACCCAACGGGACGTACGTATGAGCAGGTGTTAAAGCAGCCTGTGTCTCAGGAGATGAGTCAAGGCCTCATGTCGGAGGAGAGCAGCTTACACTATGCAGACATTCAATTGTGCAGCCTAACCCAGACACGCTCTGCCCAGGAGGTGAAGCACCTACAGCTAGAAAATGCTACAGAATATGCGACGCTTTACTTCCCCCAGTCCACACCCCGCTATGACAGCAAGAACGGGACCCTAGTATGAGCCCTGGGGAGGATGGACCTGCTTGCATCATTTCATCACTATGGCTGTGGGGAGAATCTACTGCTTTGGGGGACTGGCTAGCAGCCCAGGGATGGCGGACACGTTTTAGAACTACAGAGCCCCTGGAATTGAGGGCCCCAGTCTTGCGCTCTCCCTAAGCCTCTCTCTTATTTGCCACCATTAGCTTGGGGTTGTATTTGGGTTACCTGGGGGTGGATGGAGTTCTACAAAATGAGGGGGCCAGGCTGAGTGTGCGGGAAGGTAGGGTTTTGCCCCCTCCTTTGCTCCTGCTCTCTAGAAAGGTGCAGAGAGAACAGGTTACCCTTGAAGCATCTGCACTTGAGCTGATTTTGTTGGAGTTAATTTGATGGTATCCCTTCTACACACCTTAAACGCCAAAGCTGAAGAAGAAGAGGTGCTCTGGAAAGCATTCAGAGCTCTCGTACACAGCTTCTACGGCTGTCTTGGGCAATTTCCTCAGTGGCTGGGTCAAGGGTCCCAGACCTATACAAACAAATGAGGACAGGGGCTGAGGCATGGAGCAAGCGTCTTCTGACCATCGATTACAAGGACGTCAAGTCACAGATGCTGACAGCACTGCGAGGCCCAGAAACTCCCTTTAGCTGGACTGTTTTCTCTCGCGGGTGCAGAGCCGTTAGGATCAATAAATCGCATAAGGAACATGCCTGGTGTGTTTTCTTGGGTGGAGGTCTGCGGGCTCTTCGAAGCACAGCGGGTCTCACTCAGCCTCAGGGTAGTAGGGAAGGCCAGCCACTTTCTGCCGCACTACCGGCTGCGGCCGGAGTAGAGCGCCGGAGGCAGTAGTTTGCACGGACTGGCGGCAGGTTCCCATCTACAAAAGGCAGAGCTCCCAGGGCGGGGGCGGGGCCGGCAGGAGGCGGGGTCCGGGCAGAGGGACAAGGTTCTGGCTATCAGGAGGCGGAGTCCGAGCCAGCGAGAGGCAGATCTAGACGGGCAGGGGGCGCGGTTCTGGCAGTCGGGAGGCGGGGTCCGGGCCGGCAAGAGACGGGGTGAAGGCCCGCAGAGGTTGTGCTCTGTGCCATTAGGAGGCGAGGCTGGACACGCAGGGGGCGGGGTCTGAGCAGGCATGGGGCGGAGCCCGGGTGGACCAGGGCTGGCTCCGGATGGCTGGAGGCGGGACCGGTCCGGGCAGGCCTCCGCCGTCACCATGGCAGCGGGCACGCAGAGGCGACGCTATAGCAGGAGGAGGCCGTGCTCAGAAGGGCTGGGGACAGAAAGGCGGAACCACACATCGACGATTTAAGAGGTAGGTGCTGAAAGGTGGCGGGTACCTACCAGGAAAGTATTATTACCACCGGTTGAGCTTCCAGACCAGAACTGGGGACAAACGGAGGGGCGAGAGTGTGGTGGGAAGAAGGAGGTGGAAGTTTCAGGTTCCGAACCCTCTCCAAGCTTTGCAGGTTCTTGATTCAGACTTTCGAAGCTTGAAGACTTCCCGTTCTCAAGCTGCACACCATCCTCTCCAAATACGGTGGCCCCTGGGTTTGCTCCTGAGAGGGAAGATTCCTTAAGATGGATAGAGTACTGAAAAATGGAATCACAGCACAAAAAATAGTTGGAAATAATAGTATCAAGTACTTAGAGTATTTGTGAGAATTTAAAGCACTTGGAAGAGTTCATAGTATGTGCGCAAATGATGCCTGTCACCATGATCATCACCACCACCGCTAGGCACCATTCTAGGCCTGTTCTCTGGCACAGATTTAGTGCAAGTGGATTCAGGAGAGGTGGCTAGAACACTGTCTGCACTACTAATTGGCAGAACAACACACTAGCCTGTTTCCTGTCAGCTGCGGGTAATAAAATGAACTCGCTTTCCAAGGGTTGTTTACTATGCTGGTCAAATAAGTTGATATAGGTGATAGCACTTTATAAACTTCAAGTGCTTTATAAAAATTTCTGCCTTGGAATGTAAGTGCTGCCTTTCTAGGTTAAAACTGAATTCCTGAGGATGAAGGGAAGAGTGAGCCAGAAGCAGAGCTCCCGGTTATTTCTCCTCATCGTCTTCAGAATCCTTCCTATGATCTGTGACTTAACGGAAGAAATTTTCACATATTGAGGTATGGGAAAGTCATTATGGCTTATACATAGTTTAACTTGAATTTTGTGCTAACTATAACAGCCTGTTTGTGGCTTATCAAACATACATTGTACATCTGCTTTAATCATTATAGAAAAGGGTGCATTGACTAGAAGTAAAGAATAGCCATGTTAAAAGTAAAGATTAAATGCCTCCCTTCCTGGGACACCAATGCTGCTACTCCTTCGATGATAAGACTCCCTTCCCAGGGGCCAAGGCCATACTGACTTGCTGTGTACACGCTGATCTGTTTGTTTGAAAGATTGAAGGAACGAATCTCTGATTTGTTTGATGTTCTTTGTTCTGACAAGATTTAAAACTGTGCTGAAAACCATGCTTCTCCAGAGCAGTTCCTTAGAGTTATTTGAGAAGCTATCTCTGGACTATAGTCCTCAGGTTGGTTCAAATAAAACTCTTTTCTATTTCTATTATAGATTGTTTATTGATTATTTCTGTCAACAGACTGATACATTTAGGGAGGAAGGAAAATGCATTCTTGCTTGACTGATAGGGAAGCACTTGTCTTTACTTATTACTATTAAAACCTAAGTCACTAGTATTAAAAATGCCACTGTGATAGCCCTGTTGTAATTATACTACCTTGGGCTGGATTTCCTGCTCACCGGGGTCCTATTTTTTCATACTTCCAGATGACTTAAATGGGTAGGCTTGGGGCAGGAACCTGATCCCTCTAAATTGGTTTAACTTTTGGAATTTTTTTCCTGACCTGTATTTTGGCATGGATCTTTCTCTTCCTATTTTAAGGTGGCCCTGATCCAGCTCTTCTAGGGACTCTGAAGATGGGTACCCAAGTGGTTAAGAGACTCTGTAACCCCCTGCTACCAGCAGAGCCCTCTGTAAGTTCTGGTACCATTGAGAGGAGTGTGATGACATTAATGGAATTTCAGTACAGCTCGACAACTGGGGGATTTCTCCATCAGTACTCAGATCCTGGAACAAAATTATAATATATTTGCTTTCTTTTCTAGCTTCCCCTTCTTGTGGAAATTCTGGCTCACTTGATTTATTATCTTTTTCTGGAATTAATAAAATCAGGCAGAGGTTGAAAATTTCTAGCAATTAATCAGAACATATGGATTGTTTAAAAGATTTCAATAACATGTGTTATAGAAATAATGTACATGGGAATTCCCTGGTGGTCCAGGGGTTAGGACTGCATGCTTCCACTGCAGGAGGCATGGGTTTGATCCCTGGTTGGGGAACTGAGATGCTGTGTGCTGCATGGTGCAGCCAAAAAAAAAAAGGAAATAATGTATGTGAATTATAGAGCATTTGGGAAAGAGTGCAAACCATGATTTTTTAAAAAACATAATCTTCCCAACTACAAGCAATCCTGTTAATATTTAGAATATTTTCTTCTAGTCTTTTTTCTATGTATATTATTTACATATTTGAGATCATATTATGCACATACTTTTGCCTTTTGCTTTTTCTGGCTTAATATTTGTTAATATGAAATTGTTAAAATATTTGTTTTCATATGAATACAAATGTTTGGTAGACATTATAATGGCTGTAATTTTCTTTTTTTGTTGTTTTATTTTTTCTTTTGAATTTTATTTTATTTATTTTTTTATACAGCAGGCTCTTATTAGTCATCCATTTTATACACATCAGTGTATACACGTCAATCCCAATCTTCCCATTAATCACACCACCAACCCCACCCACTGCTGCTTTCCCCCCTTGGTGTTCATACATTTGTTCTCTACATCTGTGTCTCAATTTCTGCCCTGCAAACTGGTTCATCTGTACCATTTTTCTAAGTTCCACATATATGCATTAATATGCGATATTTGTTTTTCTCTTTCTGACTTACTTCACTCTGTATGACAGTCTCTAGATTCATCCACATCTCTACAAATGACCCAATTTCTTTCCTTTTCATGGCTGAGTAATATTCCATTGTATATATGTACCACACTTCTTTATCCATTCATCTGTTGATGGGCATTTAGGTTGCTTCCATGACCTGGCTATTGTAAATAGTGCTGCAATGAACGTTGGGGTGCATGTGTCTTTTTGAATTGTGGTTTTCTCTGGGTATATACCCAGTAGTGGGTTTGCTGGGTCATATGGTAATTCTATTTTTTGTTTTTTAAGGAACCTCCATACTGTTCTCCATAGTGGCTCTATCAATTTACATTCCCACCAACAGTGCAAGAGTGTTCCCTTTCCTCCACACCCTCTCCAGCATTTGTTGTTTGTAGATTTTCTGATGATACCCATTCTAACTGGTGTGAGGTGATACCTCATTGTAGTTTTGATTTGCATTTCTCTAATAATTAGTGATGTTGAGCAGCTTTTCATGTGCTTCTTGGCCATCTGTATGTCCTCTTTGGAGAAATGTCTATATAGGTCTTCTGCCCATTTTTTGATTGGGTTGTTTTTTTTTTAATATCAAGCTGCATGAGCTGTTTATATATTTTGGAGATTAATCCTTTGTCCATTGATTTGTTTGCAAATATTTTCTCCCATTCTGAGGGTTGTCTTTTCATCTTGTTTATAGTTTCCTTTGCTTTGCAAAAGCTTTTAAGTTTCATTAGGTCCCATTTGTTTATTTTTGTTTTTATTTCCATTACTCTAGGAGGTGGATCAAAAAAGATCTTGCTGTGATTTATGTCAAAGAATGTTCTTCCTATGTTTTCCTCTAAGAGTTTTATGGTGTCTGGTCTTACATTTAGGTCTCTAATCCATTTTGAGTTTATTTTTGTGTATGGTGTTAGGGAGTGTTCTAATTTCATTCTTTTACATGTAGCTGTCCAGTTTTCCCAGCACCACTTATTGAAGAGACTGTCTTTTCTCCATTGTATATCCTTGCCTCCTTTGTCATAGATTAGTTGACCATAGGTGTGTGGGTTTATCTCTGGACTTTCTATCCTGTTCCATTGATCTATTTGTCTGTTTTTGTGCCAGTACCATATTGTCTTTATTACTGTAGCTTTGTAGTATAGTCTGAAGTCAGGGAGTCTGATTCCTCCAGCTCCGTTTTTTCCCCTCAAGACTGCTTTGGCTATTTGCGGTCTTTTGTGTCTCCATACAAATTTTAATATTTTTTGTTCTAGTTCTGTAAAAATGCCGTTGGTAATTTGATAGGGATTGCATTGAATCTGTAGATTGCTTTGGGTAGTATAGTCATTTTCACAATATTGATTCTTCCAATCCAAGAACATGGTATATCTCTCCATCTGTTGGTGTCATCTTTAATTTCTTTCAACGGTGGCTTATAGTTTTCTGCATACAGGTCTTTTGTCTCCCTAGGTAGATTTATTCCTAGGTATTTTATTCTTTTTGTTATGGCTGTTAATTTCTTGACCATTCCTTTGTTGTTGGACTTTTAGATTCCCCTCCCTGCCTTGTGAATAACTAATTGATTTTCTCATTTAAGACTTTTTTCCCCTCAGGATAGAGTTCCAGAAGTAGAATGCTAGGTCAAAGGCTGTGAACACTTTAAGTAATGTTACTTTTTAAAAGAAGAATTGCAGTGTCAGATTTTGTATACATCCTTCCAAAGGCAGAGCGACGTCAGTTGGGAGATAGGAAGGTCCTTGGTAGAAATCTGGCTACATCTTGCAACGAGACCCAGGGTCCTGCAGAAAGATTATTTCACGGTAGTATAATTAGTCATGTGGAACCTTAACACATTATAAATGGCAGTCCAGAGACATGGGGGCATTTACAGGTGTTTTTATTTAGAGAAACTCAGGGTCACTTCCAAAATATCCACCAGATGGTGCTAGTCCTAATCTAATTTTTACCCACGGGATAGTTGACAGATAACGTTTGAAATGTGAATTTTAAAAAATCATGTAGAATATATTTGCATATCTGCTTTGGTACAGTTTATATTAAGCACTAGCATCTGGTGACTACTTTGGCAGCATCCTACTCTAGTCTCACACCATTCTGTCTCTTTTTTCCTTTTTCTCCCCACTCAGTCTGTCACAATCACCCTGTACACTCTGTTCCTACATACTAATATTGGATTCTCTGTTTTACTAGTCTTCCTGTTACTATTCTTTCTTTTAGTCTTCTTGCCCTTCTGTGTGTTTGTATGTGTGTGTGTTTATGTGTAACTGTGACTTCTTGAAGTTTTTGCTAAAAGAATAGGACCTGCTGTATATAATAGGTGCTCAGTATACATTTAATATATGTTTAATCAAAGACTGCATTGGTGAAGGAGAGGAAAGTATAGAAGAATACCAGAAATTGTTTATATTTGTCTTGGAAATGCAGTAAAAGAGATAAAAAAAATCACATTCCTAAATTAACTATAAAGTGCTAAATGATACAGTATATAGCATGCTATCACTTTTAAGGAGAAGAAGCCAATATTTATTGAGCATCTACTATATGCCATGAAATATTCTTGGTTCTAGAGATAAATCAGTAACAAAACATACAAAACTCCCTGCCCTTAATGCAGCTTACATTCTGGGCAGAAGGGAGGCTGACAATAAACAAGTAAACAAGTAAATATTAGAGTATGCAAGATGGTGATGAATGTTAGGAAGGAAAATAAAAATAAACCAGGCAAAGAAGTTTGGGAGTGCTGAGGTGAGGAGGTGGTATCATTTTAAGTAGAGTGGTCAGAGAAGGCCAAACAGAATAAACACATTTGGGCGGAGACCTGAAAGAAGAGCAGGGATACACCATCAGTTATCTGAGAGGTGGGTGTTCCAGACAGATTACGATCAGATCTGTCTTGATTTTAACAAACTCAGGAGTGGTCAGAGGCGTTCCATGAGGAAGTGGAACTTAAACTAGGCATAGTGAAGATTTGAGTAAATAGATTTGAAGCAGAAGTGTGGGACATTCTAGGCAGAGGGATAGTCATGAAGGTATAGAGGTGAAAATGAGCCCTGTGCATCTGTGAAATGGTGAAGAGCCTGTGAACTGAGCATAGGCAGTGAGGGGGGAGGCCTTAAGAGCTGGGCATGAGGAATTTATATCTGACATGCTAGGAAAAGGGAGTGTTTGAAGACATTTGAGCAGTTGAACAGCAAGACGAATGTGTTGCCTAAGGAAGATTAAGGGATGCAGACTGGCAGAAAAGCCTGGAGACAAAAGAGAGCAGTTTAGGAGCCAGGACACGTTTGGGACCTTTGCCGGTGGACGTGAACCCTTTTGTGTATATGTATTTATGGTGATGTCTCTGAAGATAAATGCAATAGAAATTGTAAACATATGTTACTGCCAAGGAACTTGCTAATGTGAGAAAACAGAAAAAGACTGAGAAATTATTTCAGAGAGTCATTTAAAATATTTCCATTGACAATTTTAATTATTTGTTTATTCAAACTGCCTTTCTGCTTCCTGATAGTTATTAATGATTGCCCATAATAGATGTGTTAAATTTTACATAGGTGTGAATTTCACACTTCTTAGTTCTCTGCAGGGAGAAGTCACAGTCAATATTTTCACCAAATGACAGTTTTGTTTGAGGTTCAAAGTCTTACTTAGGCTAACATGTTATTATCTGTATTAATAGAAGTGATGAATCAGTTTGCCAGTGTTTCCTCCATTGGCTCATTCTTTCATTCAACTAAAAACATATGCTGAGTTTCTTCTATTCTGTAACATCATATAAAAATATTGCATAATGATTAAGAACCTGGACTTTGGCTTCACTGCTTGGTAGCTATGGGGTTGGGGCAAATTACCCTCCAGATCTCCCTTTCTGCGTATGTAAAGTGGGGACAATAAAAATAACCTACTGATTGTGGTAACTGTGACCATCACATGAGCTAATGTATGTAAGTGCTGAGTACAGGGCTTGGCACATAGTAAGAGCTCAATTTTGCTATTATTACTTTTGTAGATAGATATTTGGGTAGCTTTTAGTTGGTGAGGAAAGTATCTGCCTTTACTGTTTTTTTTTAATTTTATTTTATTGAAGTATAGTTGATTTACAATGTTGTGCTAATTTCCGCTGTACAGCAGTGATTCAGTTATACGTATATTTACACATTCTTTTTCATATTCTTTCCTGTTATGGTTTATCACAGGATATTGAATATAGTTCCCTGTGCCATACAGTAGGATCTTGTTTATCCATTGCCTTTATTGTTAAAGTAATGCAGGACTGAGGAAGCTTGGTGTAATTTCAGAAACCAGGCAGTATGACAGAGATATGCAGAAAGCAGCTTGCTTGGACTCTTTGCCTCTGCTCCAGGCAGAGTGAACAAGAGGCCTGTAGCGGCGGGAGTGGTTCCAGCTACTGGACTGGCTTGCAGTTTTCCCTGGCTGGGGCACTGCAGGATGCAGATCATTGTCCTAGTTATTCCTATAGGTAATTTAGCTAACCCACTGATCCTCCCAGCTCTTGTGTTGATATCACAGTAGGGTGAGATGGAGAGGATGGAAGGAATAGTAAATGTTAGTTCTGCTTAGAGCTAAAGCTTAATTCTTTGCCTGGGTCACTTTCTAAGTCAGACCTTGATAAGTATGGTGAACATATGTTTTGAGGAAAAAAAATAATTGGGATTATCTGGTCCAACAAGAATTTTTTGCTTTTTCCAAGTCTGAGCGGCAGACTCTATGTGAACATATTATAATTTTTGGAACATTCCAGTAGTTGTGTGGGGACAATGGAACAGAATATTTTGGAATTGTACTACCTAAATTTAAATGAATTAATATTAAACGCCATGTCAATTTTAGTTCCAACCTTGCATTTGCCACATTTCAAGTTTTCATTAGCCACCTGTGGTTCGTGGCCACTGGATTGGACAGCACAGATATGGAACATTTCCACCATCACACAAAGTTCTATTGGATACTCTTGCTGTAGAATATGTGTATTATTATAGACTTCCAAGGAATAGTAGTCTTGGATCATATGCCCTATAATAGATCTTGTATCTATTTACCACAATTCTCTCTAATTCCTCCAGCATAGGGCAAACAGCATAGTACTGGGCCTCAGAGGCCTTTGGTTCAGATCTTAGCTCCTGTACTGACTTGCTAAGTGATTGTGAGCCCCTCTGCTAGCCTTGGTTCCTTCATCTGTGAGATGAGAGAGTTGGGCCAGATGAGATCTTTTTTTGGAGCTTTAAAATTCAGTGATTTAATGTCTTTCCCCAGGAATATTGAGTTCACAGGTCCTACTTTGATAAATAGCTTGTTGTTTGAGAAACAGTGACCTCTTGGCATAGATAACTGTCAGCAGAACCTCCCTCTGATGTCTCAATATTTTATGCTGTATCCAAAGCATGATGGGCTGTCAACCAATCAGAATCCTTTATCCGGGGATCCACCAACTGGGTGTTCTGGACTTGCATCACTAAGTATGTAGATGTGTTGCATACAACTTTATACTCTTGGGAGTTTCACAATTCTCTTTAAAAGGGGCCTTGTTGCATTAACGTGGGTTAGTGACTCAACTGAGGGTGTTACACCATGAACTGTGGTGGCCGCGAGGGGAGTTCTTGGCAACCAAATTCCCCATCTAGAGGATGAAGGACAGTGGTCTTCTGACTTGTGGGCTGTTCGGGTTCAGTCTGAGTAGGTGTCATGGCTTTTCCCCAGCCTTAGCCAGAATTGAACCCACAGCATTCAACCAGCAGCAGCCAGTTAACACCTCGGCTGACTTCTGCTTCCTCTTTGCAGTGGTCAGAGGGAGGGGTGTCTTTTCTCTTTGTGCTTAGCAGCTTTAGACATTCAGGCAGATGTGGTTAGTTCCAGCTGCTTTGGATAAGGATTTTCTTCTTTTCTAGTGACCTGAGGAGGAGGTCAGTTAGGTTGAACAAGAGCCATGACTGACTTTTCGTCCTAAGGTACTAATGGGATTTGGGGAGGGAATCTGGGCCTTTTGCAAAATCACCAGTGTAGAGTCCTAGCTCCTCAAATAGCCTCTGTCACTGTCCAGCTGTGTCCTTGGGCGAGGCCTGACCTTCTGCACGCCTTAACACTGTGTAAACCCTTCTGCCCATCTGGGATCACGAGGTGTAACATAATACGGGTGTTCTTTCAGCTTCCAGTTTTCCTATAGAGACAAGGGTGTGCACTGAGAGAAAAGATGATTAGTATTTTTAAAAATAAATATGACTGTGACTGGAATAACTAAAAACAGGGGAATAGCTCTCTGTGTCACTTGAGGAAGCTTTTACCTAACCCTTTCAAAAGTACCAGGACATTTTGCAGTTAAACCCATTTTCATTAAAACCCATTTAATTAATTTAAAACTCATTTAAAATATGGGTTTTACATTTTAGCAGTCATTTGAAAAAGAAAGACAGGTTTTTTGGTAAAACCTTGTTCATCCTTGGTTCACCCTTGATGTTTCTGTTGTGATCCTGTGATTGGTTTAGTACTATTTTATTAAATGTACCCTAATACCATCAATAACTAAAGCTCTCTCTATCCTCTTTTTGTGTCTTTCCTTTCTGTTTCCCCTTCTTTAGCCTAACTTCACTGTCCAGGCCCCATGTGGAAAAAGGTTGCTATTTTCAGCTAGTCTGGGGGAAAAAATAATCTTATGATTCACTCCCCTTCCTACCCACCTTGTGGTGGGGCACTTGAGGCCTTAAGTCATCAGAACTTGTGTGTGTCTGTATGTGTGCGTGTATGTGTGTGTGTGTGTGTGTGTGTGTGCGCGCGCGCGCGCGCGCACAGGACATGCACATACACACGCCGGCAGGCCAGCCTGGTTGTGTGTGTGTGTGTGTGTGTGTGTGTGTGCGTGCAGCGTACGCACACACGCCCATCCCCCGGCCCGGTGTGTGAGAGTGTGCGTGTGTGTGCGCGCCGCGGGGCTCTCCTTGACGCACGCCGGGCAGGGGGCCCCCAGCCAGCGCCCCTCCGCTGGGTGCGCGCCCAGCAGTTTCTATAGGAACCGCGACAGCGCCCGGGCCCCTCCTGCGGAGCCAGGGTGCGAGCATGCCCAGTGGAAGCCGCTAGTTTGGCCCGGGTCTAGGTTTCCAGTAAGTGGCATGCGGGACTCCGGAGACATCCCAATGAGCTGAGCCGAGAGTCTTTGTGTGCACAGGGAGAAGGAGGCGGTGGCCGCCGGGCCCGGAGACCCCGCCCCGGGGGCCCGGCAGGAACAATGCTAGCCTGCCTAACCCGGGGGAACTTACTGGACGTCCTGCAGGAGGGCTTCAATGAGGTAACTGTCCGCTCCTCCCGCACCCCAGCTCCCCTGCCCTAGCGCCTCCCGCCTAGTCTCTGGGAGGGGTCCTCTTCTGCCCCCATCCTCACCGGGACCCCAGAACAAACCCCCCACAGAGCCCTAAGGAAGCTAAGGTGGTGGGTACGGTACAGACGAGCCTGGTGAAATCAAAAGGGCCGACTTCCAGCTGAGCTGGGCGATGACCTTCCCTGGTAGCTTGCCTGAGCCCAGAAGACAGGACCACAAATTCAGAGGTCATCTCCTTACAAAGGAAGTGGTCTCCTGTCTCCCCAGGCTTTGCCTTAAGGAAATCCCCAGGAAGCCTGTGAATATATGGCAGAGGTGCTCATTCTGTTTCAGGAGCTAAGTGGGTGAGCCAAGGGAGGGTGGGGTGTCATTGCATTGGTAGAAAGTTTGAGAGGGGGCAGGGTGAGTAGGTGGTCCACAGGAAGTGCCCGCTTCATGTTCACATCTCTTTCTAAATCTAGGGCAGTACATTTCTCCAACAACCCCGGGTGTGATTGGCAGACAGGACCTAGGAGGAGAGAGAGGTTTCTGGGCCCAATTCAGGGGAGCAGTGTTTGTTCCTTTCTGTGTGAGAGTGGGAAACTGGGGCCTCAATCTGACAGGCAGTATGGGCTAGGGCTGGCGGGGAGTCTTTTTCTCTTCAATGTTTTCTCTCAGAATTTTGTTATTTATTCCATTTTCTTCTCTTGTGACTCCGGACATCCTGGTTTAGGACCTTTGCCCCTTGCAATTTGCTCCATATGTCTTCCACTGCTTCTGCACCCCACCCCTTGGGTTGCCTTATCCCAGCATCCAGGGAGACCCCTACGAGGAGAGCTGGACTGTTAGTTGTGTCTTTCTTCCTTTCTCCCTCTCCCTCTCTTCCCTTTATGTCGCTCTTTCTTAAGTTTAAGTTTTTTTAAAGTGTGTTTTTTTGTTAAGCAGTTAACATATGAATACATTCTCTTCTTAAATATGAACATTGCAGGCAAGACCGAGTGCCTTGGCCACCCTGCCATCCTGGCCTTTTCCCTGGAGGTAACCATTCTCATGAATTTGTGTATAAGATTTTCTTTCTACATCTGCACTACAGACTCTTTCCTTAATTCCTGTTTTTAGTTAAGAAGCTCTGCAGCCTGACCTGCCTCAGATCCTTCCCCATTCCTGGCCCCTGTGCCCCAGCCTTTTTCCTGACACAGAGAGGAAAACTGCACACATGCTGTCCCAACCTAACCAACTGAGACAGAATTTTCCTTTGGCTGAGGGGTGTCACAGCCTTCACTGAAGGGTAGAGCTTGTGTCCCATCTGCACTGCGCGGGTCCTCATCTTTGCGTCATTCCCCTTTCAACACGTGGAAGGGGATTGTTAACAAAGAGCTACAGTCTGAGAGTTGAAACACAGACGAGCCAGGAAGCCACCTTTTTGAGTGCTTCCAGTATTCTTTTTTCACTCTCTGCCTTTGGGCCTCCCCTGGTCTTGAGCCTCATAGAAGCTCCTTAGGCCATCTTATAGTCTCCCATTTTTGTCAGTCAGTCCCCAGGGACCAGGTTCCACTATCTTATTAGGAAGAGGAAACCCGCACAGAGTGAGTCCTAGTCTTTGCCTTCTGCTCATTTCACCTCCAAACCTTTCAGCTGAAGAGCCAGGTAAACCAAGAGGCTAGACTGTCTTTTTCTTTCTCACGCTTTGGTGCTTCCATAACTGTCTCCGGACACCCAATTCTTATAAAATATAAGGGAAAAGGAGAGTGGGAGAGTTTTCTTTTTGTGGTGGTAATAGAGTCTTCATAAAAACAACAGACAACTTTATAATTAATTCATCTTTAGAATAATGCAGTAATGCCTCTCTTCCCTCTCTGACATTGGATTTTTCTACCCATCTTGTAAACTTCCCTCCATGCCCTCCACAGGCTAATGTACAGTCCACTCCCTTTTCTTAGTAGATTTGAACTCTGATAGCCAATAGGTACTTTCGCTTTCTCTGAGAAATTGACACTGTCTAAATAACAGTAATATGTTTAATCTCAATGATTCCTTACAGTTTAAATAATTCTTTCATATACATAATAAATTATATTAAATAATGCTTTTCTCATATGGGATCACACATAGTGCTACTGAATAATGGTACAGTTGGTCATTTCAGAGTCAGTGGGGCCCTGTTTGACCTATTCCAGCCTCTAGGGTTGCTTAATAGATCCAGTAATGTTCAGTCTCTTCTGTTAGAGTCATGTGATAAGGGTGTAAAGAGGCACTTAAAAGCTAATGTCAGAATACACTTCAATTTCTCTGAGAAACTCTTCCTACTGGGGCAAAGAATACCACTTACGTACCCAGTCATCCCCTGGGAATGAGCCAGGCATATCTGAAGCTGTTCTTTATCACCCAGATGCTTTATAGGTCTATGTGGTTAGGGCTGTGACCTCATTCTCTATGGCAGAGAAAACTGCCACAGGAAATGAAGCTATGGCCCTAATTGGTTAATTATAGGCGAACCCTGCAGCAGTGAAACTCTGCCCTCTGGATCAAGGCTTCCCTCTACCCACTGTTGGCCTCTGTTCTCAGTCCACTTGCCACTCATGGATGACTATGCACATCAGAATTTTCTTCTACCACCTTCCTTTCTTTCTTCTACCACCTGTCTTCTCCACCTTCCTGGCCTCCACACACCTAACAAATTACTCACAGGATTGATCCATGTCAGTGCTGTCAGTGCAGTTGCTTTTATTGATACAGCAGATCTGCATTGTGAATTATCCACAAGTTTTGGCTACTGCCTCATGCTGTAGCTCACCCTGGCTGTCGTCCCCTGTCTCCTATGTTCTGGGCCTGGCCAGGCTTTCTATCGGTCAGAATTTCCCCATTCTGCCTCTGCCTCAAAGCTATTTATTTGTTTTCTCTGCCTCTTGGTATTGATGTTATATGAATGTTGTCTTTGATTCACGTGCCAGTGTTTTTTCTGGGGGCTGAACTTTCTTTTAAAAAAGACTTTGGTGCTTGTGTTGAAAGGTTTTGACAAACCTGAGACTACAATATGGTTTGCCCAGTAAGCATTCATTCACTTAGTTATTTAGTTCATTACTGGGTGAGGGGATAGATAAAATAATTGAAAAACACCTGGTCCCTGCTGCCAATGAATTTATAGGGAGAGAGATTTATAATTGTACTGAAAAAACCATAAAGGGTGCTTAATGTGCTAAGTGTCATAAAAGAGATAGTGTTTTGGGGAGATGAAAGAGAGATCTTCCAGCTAATTATATCATGAAAAGCACCAAATATTTACCAACCTACCTGATCACTGAAGCCAGACTTTTTTTTCCTGCTCATTTGGTAAACATGCATGCAAACACTCAATCGATAGACAGTCACTGAATTACTGTGCTTACCAGGCACTGTGCCAAGCTCTGGAAATAGAAGGCAAATAACATAGAATCTGTGCCCAAGTGGCGCTCACAGGCCAGTGAAAATAGAGCAAGTGTTCAGAGTGGAAACTTGGGAAAATTCTGACTATACAGAAATCTTGCTTGTCAGGCAGAGCCAGCTTGTGCCCGGCTGCAGTGTAATGGCCTGAGGGACTGGAAGTTGTGGGAATGGTTTATTAAAATGTTGGTTGACAGGAAATCAGTTCTCTGAGCCTTAACCATTCCAACAGATGACTTGGAAGACTTTCCCTACAATTTTCCCTCCAACTAGAAAAATAGAAATTTAAATCCCACATTGAGAGTCATCTGCCTCAGCGTCATCTGCAGGCCCTGAGAAATACAGGAAGGGCCTTTCTGTGGTGTCATGCCCATAAGGGGGACACAGAATGAGTGAGGAAGGGGATTGGCAGGTGGAGCAGCTGCAGGGCACGTCTCTCCTAAGTGCCCCATGCCTTCCATGGAGGAGGATTTGCAGCATGGGCCAGTCGGAGGCTCTCAGTCATTTCCACAATGCATTCCTCTGTGATTTACTATAGAAAGTAAAGGCCTGTTAAATCTTCAGTGTAGCAGAGCACCACACCCCCTAGCCTTCTTTTTTCTCTCCTGGCTGATTTCTGCTCTCCTCACCCAGGCTCCTTGGCTTTGTTCCCACAGAAGTCAATGCCAGCTCAACAGATGCTCCCTGGCAGCAAGCTGTCAGGCAGTTTTATGTTCCTTGCGGTGAGTGATGGCCTGGCCAGGCATGTGGATCAGTGATAGGGTGCGGTTTGCCAGGTGCCACTCCCCCAGGCAGTTCAGAGAGGCTGGGGAGCATTGGAAGTGCTTCAGCCGCCTTGACTGGCCTTGTTGTCTAGGCTGTGCGAACCAAAGATTCCAACTAACGTTTTCCTGAGTGTATTTCCTAATTTGTTATCTCTAAACCAGGCCCCCTTCGAGTGGTCATGGACATAACCTTCAGTGGTGAGGTATGGTAAGGGGGTAGGGAACCAATCCGAAAGGCCCTAACGGTGGGCTCCATGCTCTGTTTCTATAAGGGACACTCGTAGACCATACAGTGATACTTCATTCATTCATTCACAGGCATTTTTTGAGGACTTACCTTGTAACATGTACTCATGAAGAAACAGAGTGTTTGTTGAACTCACAGTTAATGGAAATGTTAAAATAAGGTTAGGAGATGGTATGTTTTCAGATTTCATCATATCATTATTCTTTGACCACTGGGCTGAACAGGAATACAAAGAGCTCTGCCCATACAGGGAAGAAGACATTTAATGATATTTTTACTTACTAACTTTATTTTTAAGTGATTACCCATCAGGTTCAATGAATAGCTTTTCCTGGTTCAGTAAAGGCCTGAAAGAGTTAATAGAAAAGAAATACAATATTGCATTCTTTTACTGGGAGAATTTAGGCCAGTAATAACTCCAGGTTTCCAAACCTCCTGCCTTCCTCTCAGTTTCTCAGCAATGTCTCCACCCCCATCTCATCTTCTGCAGCTGGAGGAGGGTCTCAGCGTTCTAAACAGGTATCTGGTTTCACTGTAGAACTGATTTCCTTCCTGAGCCATTCAGGCCTCCTCCTGAGCTCTCTCTCCAGCCCTGATTTTCATGTTTGTCTTTCTTGCTGGCCAGCAGGGAGCCATAAAGCCAACTCCTTGGATGTTTCTCCACTGGGAACACTAGGTATCACAGACTTCCCTGGTGAAGCCCAGTCAGTGCTTTTGCAACTCTAATGACATAAGTACCCTGCAGGAATTCTCTTTGACCTAGAGGCTTAGAGTAGATAGAGAGCAGAGGCTGGGTTTACAGACTTGTTTGGAAGGAAGTTCAGGTCCCAAAGAAAAACAGAAAGAAAGTTACATTTGGTGACAAGAAAGCTTCCTTGCACAAAGGAAGAATGTGGACAGAATTGTCTGTTCTGGAAGAGTTTTATCTCATATTCTTGTTCGGTTTTGGAGTGACCTGGAGGAAGCTGATGGAGATACCTCCAGCCACTCCCTGGTATTACCACGGCTCTCACAGCTTTAGCGGTCCAGTCTCATCAACGCAAAATCCTGCTCACACAGTTTTGACTATTGCTATGTCTACTTTTCCTCCCCCTGAGGCCTGACTCAGATTGTCATAAAAACTCTGTCTTTCTTAACTTCTGGATTGCACAGGCATCCTTCTAGCTTCCCCAGAACAAATGAGAGATGTTAATCCTGGACTGAGATTACTTCTGTGCTGCCACTGACATCGTCTGTTGGATTGTCTTGTTTCCTTTATTAGTTTGGTTGTAAAGTGCCAAGAACCCATCTTGAAATGGCAGAGATAGAAAGTGGAATTTACTGACTCATGGAATCCAAGGAAAAGGCTGAAAAACTAAACCATGGAAAGTGCAAGGATTGGGCTGTGTCCCAGAAACAATGAAAATCAAGATCTCAAAACACTGGCAGGATCTCTTCCTCTGCTCTCTGTCTCTTATCTCTGGTTCTTTCTGTGGGTAGCTTCCTTCTCACTACAAATGACTTTTCTCTCAGGTGGGCAACATGGCTTATGGCAACATCCAACTTTTATATCTTACAACTTTGTCAGAGACAGAGAGAGAAAACTGATTCGATTCCTAAATGCCAGATCAAAAAATTCCAGGGATTGGCTGGATTTGACCAATCAACTCAGCTAGACCAGTCACCTGTGGCCAGTAGATGGGGTTACATGATACCAGCTGGTCCTGGGGCCCACCACTGTTTTTGCAGAGGGGGCATGTTTCTAGAGAAGGGAATTATTGTGAGCTGGGCAGCTACCCCAAGAGCTGTGAGCTACAACACCCCCAGGGGCCTGATTTGAACCTGACTGTGGTCCTACTGTGCTTCTCCAGCTGCTGTTGGAAACACATCAAGAACTGGGGGGCATTTTCAAGATATATTTCTTAATAACCAAGATACTTTCATATTTTGGAACCTGTTGCATCTTGTCTTCACTGAATAATAGACTTACAAAATGACAGTGCTAGAAGGAAACAAAATGCAGTGCTTTTTTCCCCCGGCTGCTGAAAGAAGCCCTAAGGAGTTATTTCAGATGTCTGGGGGTCTGGGTGGGGGGTGGGTGGAGTCAGAGAAAAAGAAAGTAAGTGAACTGACCTGTGGATTCCCACCCCAGCCCTAACAGAGAAGCTCTGCTTTTCCCCATTCTACATATCTGGAGTTCATAGAAGTTATAATTTGAAAAAAGATTATGAATCGAAAAGGAGGAGGAGGAAAATAAGAATAAAACTACTAGTCCAACACCCCAGAGGGTAACAGCCTCTTACAAAAAGCACATGTTATTTCATCTGCTGCAGGAGCAGGTGTAGTCAGTTGTAAAACCTAGCAGCAGAGCTACTCAGGGCCTGGGCTTGCACCACAGGCCTATTTTAAGATAAACATCTTTGTGGGGAAGGAAAGTGGGTGGTGTGGTTGGTCCTCATAAGTGTCTACTTTGTCCTTCAAATCAATTTTTTTCAGAGCCAGCAGCAGGCATTTATAGCAAGAACTAGGTCTTGCCTGCCCCCTAGGTGAGAAGTACAGGAATCTTCAAGTCAAAGAGGAGACAAACTGAGGCTTGGTTTAGTGGTTGGCTCCCAAGTTAGATTTAAAGCGAGAGGCCGAGACCTGAAGTCAATGTGACCCTTAACCTGTGGACAAGAATAGTCCCACTCACGCGTGAATCTCTGATCTCTTTGTTAGATGCCACTTAACAGATCAACATGCAGACATAGTAGTGACATGACAAAGGCCTTTCTTCAACTAAAATTTTTTTTTTTTTTTTTTTTTGCGGTATGCGGGCCTCTCACTGTTGTGGCCTCTCCCGTTGCGGAGCACAGGCTCCGGACACGCAGGCTCAGTGGCCATGGCTCACGGGCCCAGCCGCTCTGCGGCATGTGGGATCTTCCCGGACTGGGACACGAACCCGTGTCCCCTGCATTGGCAGGCGGACTCCCAACCACTGCGCCACCAGGGAAGCCCCAACTAAAATTTTTTATCAATGATTGCACTGAAGACATGCTTATCAGTTTTAAAAATCACATGACTCTGGGCAGAGTAGTAAATATCCTCAGGATTTAACCATCTACCACTCTTCTGGAATGACTTCAGGATCCATGATGAAGACAGTCCTGCCTTGTAATTCCTTGACCATCCCCACTGCAATGATTGTCCCCCTCTGTGCCACTTCACTAAGGGCACGTACTGAGGCCACATCCTGCATCTTATTCCACAGAATTGCCCTACCCCTGAAATCTGAACTCTGAAACTCCACTTGGTGCTCAAAGCCCCAATTTCCACACTCCTCCATTCCCATGAAACTTATTTTCAATCGCATCAAGTTCTCTTCTCCTTACTCTTCTCCATCTTCTCAGTTTATCAGCTTTCATTTAGTGTCTTCTCCCAGGTGCAGATTCCACGATCAATCCCTTCAAATACACTCTCATCACCATCCTCACTTCCTTTGCCTTCGCGATCTCTGCCTCTCCTCTGACCAGTTCTGGTCCTACATTAGCCTATTTCTGGTTTCCTCCACTCAGGGCCCAGGCCTGCTGAGCACTTCTAGAGGAAACACAGAACCTTGCGGGTTGATTCAATTACAAAATTATGATTTCCAGCCCCAGCTGAGTCCTTGGTGCTGCCAGGAAATCTTTAGCTCTTTCCAGCTTCCCACAGGGTCCCTTTCTTGAAGCCTCCATCACTCTCCCTATCCCTTTCACTCTCAACAGGTAGACGTGCCTACTTTATAATGGATAGAGGGGCAATTGGATTTGAGCTCCTTCAGCTGCCGTCTTCCCCACCTCCCCGTCTCCCCACAGAGGTACCTATTCCTGCCTCTCATCATCATCAGAGGAAGTGGCCCTCTTCCCTCCTCATTCATGCTCCTCCCCTTGTATCTGTTTCTGCTTCACTAACCCCTCATCTCAGCCTGCAAATGTCCTCTCATCCTAAAAAACCCTCATTCCTTCCCACCTTCCTCTCCAGCAAATACCCTCTCTCCTCTTCTCACCATTTCTGTTTTCCTCCTTCCTGAGGTCTTCTCAGTTCACTGCCATCTGACTTTTCACCCCACCGTGCATGCTATCAGTTCTCAAAAAGGTCACCAAAGCCTCTTAAATGTAAATGAAATGGGTTTTCCAGTCCTCAGCCTGACTTTTCTATAGCATTTGACCTTCTTGACCACCCGTCCTAACATTCTCTGGTCCTGGATTCCCACATAACACTTTCTCTTGATTCTTCGCCTGTCTCTCTGATTGCATGTTCTAAAATAATTTTTTTTTTTTTGGCCACGCTGCGAGGCTTGCAGGATCTCAGTTCCCCAGCCAGGGATCGAACCCGATCCCCTACAGTGAAAGCCCAGAATCATAACCACTAGGCCACCAGGGGACTCCCTAAAAGAATTTTTTTTGCTGCTCACTTCACTTGTCCCTTTGATGTTGATATACCCCAGCCTCTGACCTGAGCATTCCTTCCTTTTCTCTCATTGTATGCTTTCTTTGCTGTAGTAGAAATAATACATTCTTTAGAGTAAGATGGGGTGGGTTCAAATTCCATTTTCACCACTTATCAGCACTATGATCTTGAGCAATGTTTCCCATATGAAAAATGGGACTAATAATATCGATTTTAATGACTGGATATGATGATTAAAGGAGATAATGCATACAAAGAGCTTCATTCAGTGGCTGACACGGATGGGCACTCAGTGCATTTTCATTCTCTTCTTTCCCTCAGTGCCCTCTCTCTTCACTCCCTTTCCTGCCAAAATAACTTCTTATGGTTCACCTTACTTTTGTGGGTGTTGTAGATCGCAGGATTTGGAGTCAGCACTGGGTTGAGATCCTTGTTCTGCCGCTTACCAGCCCTGTGACCCTGGGCTTGTTGCTCTGAACCGTGGTTTCCACACCTGTAATATGGTAATAGTAGTTCCACATCTCTAATCAACGTGAAGGGGGGGATAAATATTTACATATTTGACTCTTGAACAACACGGGGGTTAGGGGCGCCAACCCTCCGCATAGTGGGAAAACTGCATATAACTTATAGGTAGCCCTTTGGAGGCCCACAGTCCCTCCACATCTGCATTAACTAACCACAGACATTATAGTACTGTCGTATTTACTCTTGAAAAGAATCTGTGTAGGGAATTCCCTGGCAGTCCAGTGGTTGAGACTCTGTGCTTTCGCTGCTGAGGACCCAACTTCGATCCCTGGTTGGGGAACTGGGATCCCACAAGCTGCACAGCACAGCCAAAAAAAAAAAAAAAATTGTAAATCAATTATACTGCAATAAAAAAATAAATTAATAAAAAGGTTAAAAAAAAGAAAGTAGTCTGTTTATAATTGGATGCACACTGTTCAAACCCATGTTGTTCAAGGGTCAACTGTATAAATCTATATGCACACACATATATACACACACACACGTATGACGTTTTGGACTCTCTCTTTTCGTCACTGCCTACCTCCTGTCAGTCATCGCTGACTTAATTCTGTAATTTGTCCTTTTCTGACTGTACTGCTTCAGTTTAGGCCTTCATCTTCTCTCACTTGAATTATTGCCTGGATGCTGCTCTTTCTGTCCCATGTTCTGCTGTGTCCAGAGTGACCTTTCTAAGATACATGTCTCACCGTTTCACTCTCCTGTTCCAAAACTCCATGCTTTCCTTTTGAAGCTCTTTAGGCTTTAAGTCTAAGTTCTGGTAGGTTTTGTGCTGACCTATTTCTCCAAAATCATTGCCTGCCACTTACACCTCTGCCCACACACTGATATGTTAACTGGCTGTTCCTCCAAGATACCATATGCCTTCAGGCTCTTCCTTTCTTTTTCTTTTCTTTCTTTCTTTTTTTTTTTTTTTATTACTGCTCACTAGGATACCCTTCTACTCTTCTCCAATTGGCAAATATCCTTAAAGAACCAGACAAATGTCTTCTTTCCTCTTGATCTTTCCCTAATAGCCTCATCCTTCCATCCTGTTGCTCCTTCTGTGCATAGATAGCATTTTTTAACACTTCTCCATTGTTGCAGTAATCATTTTGTATTAGAGTTATTTATATGCCTGTAATCAGTGGGCCTGGCACAATGCCTGGCAATGTTGGTTGATTTGAATAAATGAATACATGAAATGACAGGGTCTGGAAGGATCTTGTGAGATGGGATCTAACCAGTTGAAATTTGTTAAAGATAAATGTGCGTCAAGAAGACCAGTTATACAAGAATGGAAATAGAGGAGACTGGCTTCACAGCAGAATGTGTTAAAAATTTTTAGAGGTTTGGTTGATAGCACTGAGTCAACTATGTGAGGTGGTAACAAAAAAAGAAGGAGAAGAAGAGGAGGAGGAAGAAGGGGAAGAGAAGGAGAAAAGAATGTGAAACGTCTTGTCTGATTTTATAGCCAGAGTATTGGGTTTGGTTCTAGATATTACGGTTTTAGAGGGATTTAGTCCAGAATAGCAATAATTCTTGAAACCATTTGTAAAAATAGACAAAATAAGATGATGAAAATAAACATAATGAGGAAGAAAAAAGGAGAAAGCACAAATATACAAAATAAGAAATGAGAGTGGAGAAGTAATCCTTGAAACAGAAAAAACTGTAACAGTCTTTGCAGGTCTGTACAAATAAATTTTAAAACTTTGGTGAAATTGATAATTTCTGAGGGAAATTCTGATTACTAAAATTGATAGAAATGGAATATTTAAACAGACCAATTTCTGTAGATGAAATAGAGAACCTTAATAAGGAACTATTCCTATTCCTCAAAAAATGTACCAGGCAGAGATTATTTCACAGGGGAATTCTACCAAACCTCCACTCGTCAGACAGTCCCAGTGCTCTACAGATGATGTCAGAGGATTGAAAATAAGGAGAAACTTCCTGCTTCATTTTATGAATATACCTACATGGTAGTGCAAAAAAGAAAACTACAGACTAATATTACTTGTGAATACCCATGAAAAAGTACAACAAATATAGTACTAATATAGCACTAGTAAATATTTTATTAGCGAACAAAATTCAAAACCACACTAAAAATGTAATTATTATGATCAAATAGGATTAACTCCAGGAATGCAAGGTAGGTTCATTATTAGGAAATCCACATATACTAGATCTCAGGAACAATAATCATAGAATTATCTCCATAAATGCTGACAAAACTTTCATCAAAATTTAACACCCGTTCCTTATAAAACCACTCAAGAAAATAAGACTTGCTTGGTAACGGCATCGAGATGTGGTTCGAGATTCACTCTGGGATCGCCATCATTACCATGTGCTTGTTCAAACTGCGAAAGGCCACTGCGCGCATCCACAGGTTCACTAACAGGGGCAAGGAAAAAATGGTTGCCCATTATTCGTATCAGTGGAACTTGATGGAAAGACATAGGCGCATCTCTGGAGTTAATCGTTACTATGTGTTAAAGGGTTTGGAGAACATTGATTAAGGAAGCATTTTCCTGATGGATGAAAAATAACTCAGTTACGCTTGTCTACCCCTGCTAGAAGGTTATGCAGTGTATTGTGTAGCATGCCCTGTATTTTATAGTGTGTGATAAAAATAAAACAAAAAAGTAGGGACTTCCCTGGTGGCGCAGTGGTTAAGAATCCGCCTGCCAATGCAGGGCACCTGAGTTCCAGCCCTGGTCTGGGAAGATCCCACGTGCTGCGAAGCAGCTAAGCCCGTGCGCCACAACTACTGAGCATGTGCTCTAGAGCCCTTGCACCACAACTACGGGGCCTGTGCTCTAGAGCCTGCAAGCCATAGCTACTGAGCCCACATGCCACAACTACTGAGCCCACATGCCACAACAACTGAAGCCCATGCACCTAGAGCCTGTGCTCCGCAACAAGAAGCTAGAAGCTCGTACACCGCAATGAGAAGCTTGTGCACCACAATGAGAAGCTTGTGCACCACAGTGAAGAGGAGCCCCTGCTTGCAGCAACTAGAGAAAGCCCACGTGCAGCAGCAAAGACCCAACGCAGCCAAAAATAAATAAATAAACAAACAAACAAAACCCCAAAGAAGTCGAAAAAATAAAAAGAAAAGAATACTTGATGGATTCTTTCTTAACATGATAAAATAAATAAATAAATAAATAAATATATATACACACACATACCTTATTCCTAAAAACCAGTCACTTTCTAAATTGGGAAACACTACAAGTATTTTCTCTAAGTCCAGAAACAGGTAAGGATGCCCACTATCTCCACTACTGGTCAACATTGTACCAGGGGTATTTAGAAATTGATTAGAGGCACAAGGCTTAGTAAAGAAGTAAAACTATTTCTTTTTGTAGATGATATGACAGTAATCCTGGAAAGCATTGAGAATTACTGATAAAACAAACAATAGAAGATAAGGTAACAGGATATAAAATTAACCTACAGCTTTCACATACACAAAGAGTAACCAATTACAGAATGTAATGGTAGAGAAAACCACATTTATAATCACAATAAAGAAGAATTGAATACTGAGAAGTGAACTTAACAGGAAATGTATAAAACCTACAAGAGGAAAACTTTAAGACACTCCTGAAAGACACATTTGAACAAATGGAAAGACACCCCCTATTCCTGAATAGGTGATTCAACATCATAAAGGTAACAGTTCTGGCTATGTCAATTTATAAATGTAATATAATCCCAATAAAAATTCTGACAGGCTTTATGGAAGTTCGTATGGGGAAATAAATTTGCGAGAATAGACAAGAAAACATTAAAAAGAGAAAAATTTCAAGGGGGAGGGACTAGTACCAGATATTAAAATATACTATAAAGCCTCTACAAATAAAACATTTTGGTACTGGTGCATGAATAAACAAATATACAAGTGATATAGAATACAAAGTCCAGAAATAAACCTAAACTCTGTAAATTTAGTATATGATAAAGGTGGCATCTCAAATCCCTGGGGTAAAGAGTGTCTTTTTAGTAAATGGTGCTGGAACAACTGGGTAGCCATTTGAAAAAAGATAAATTGTATCTATATCTCATATCATACACGAATAAATTCCAAATGGATCAGGGATCTAAATGTAAACAATTTTGAAACCATATGAGAACTAGAAAAAAGCAGAGGTGAATTCTTTCACCTCAAGTGTAGGGAAAGGCTTTCTGACCATGACTCAAAATTCAGAGGCAATAAAATAAAATATCAGTAAATTTGATTATATAAAAATGAAAACCTTTTCATGGCCAAAAAACTACCATAAACCAAGTCAAAAGATGACTGACAAACTGGGAAATCTCTGCAACATATGTCAAAGACAAAAGGGTAACATTCCTAATATATAAAGAACCCTTAAAAATGGAGGCACAAAGGACCAAACACTTTGATAGAAAAATGGGAAAGAGATGTGAACAGACAATTGATGTAGATATAAAAAAGATATAAAAGATAAGAATATAAAATGAATTCTTAAACCTACCAAAGGAGGTTCAAACTCATAACTAAAGAAATGAAGATTAAAACAGCACTGAGATACAATTTCTCACCTATCTGTCACACTGGCAAAAATTTAAAAGTATGACAACATGTTCTGTTGGCAAGGCTGTGGGAAAATGCACTCTCTTGCATTGCTGTTGGGAATGCAAATGGATACAATGCTTTTGGCAGGGATTTTGGCAATATATGATAAAGCTATCTACTTAATGTGCCTTTTTACCTAGCAATCTTCTTTGAATCTACCCTGAAGGTAGACCTCCATCAACATGAAAATACGCACGCATAAGGTTACTCATTGCTGCAGCGTTTCTAATTGCAAAATATTGGAAAAAACCTGAATGCCCATATGTAGAAGAGTGGTTGAATAAATTATGGTATAGCCACATAATGGAGTTCTATGTAGCTGTAAAATAAGGAAGATCTCTAGACCATTATGGGGTGATTTCCAGAATATATTAAGTGAATATTAATTGAAGTGAAAAGTGCAGATGATAAAAGAATATCAATGCTATGCTGTTTTTCACATAAGAAGGAAAGGGAAATAAGAAAATATACATCTCTTTTTTTTCCCCAGATAACATAGGACGAATCTGATTGGTTACCTACAGGGGAGGATAGGAATGGGGTGGAAAGAATGGAGAAAAGGGAATGGAGTAGAAAGAATGATGGAGGAGTGATACTTCTGAATATATGTTTTTATATAGCTCTGACTTTTAGAATCATGGTAATCTTTCTCCTACCCCAAAAATAAATAATTAAAATCCACCAAGACGTGAGGAGAACCCAAAATGGACTGTAAATTGTAATAAATGTACCTAACCATTATTGCAGTTAGTAACATAACCACACTGAAGGTGGTGGAAAGAAAAGAACTAACCTAAGTCACTTTGGAATCAGTATTTTGAGTGTACACTGTAAGGCCAAAGACAAAAAGAACTATATACAAATATTATGTTCTGGTTAGTAAATTTGTTTTTCACAAGGTATGGATTAGCAAGTCAAACTATTTGATGTGTTTCCTAGGACTGCGGAAATGTTGGTAAATATATTGTGAATAGAGTCAGTTTTCTCACTGTGGGAGAAAGGAGTTACATATAAGGAAAAGGGAAAAGAGAGGTGAACCCTGTGGTGTTGGGCTGGAGGCGGGATCAGGATAATTCATGGTATGTCTCTCCATCAGTCTGTCAAGATAAGTAGATACAGATATGTGTGTATGTGTGTATACATACACATATTTCCTACTCTGCTACCGAGAGGGCCCAGAATGTTACCCAAGTAGAATGAGTACACCTCATGCCCAAAGTTTGGATTCGAAAAACTGTTCTCCAATAAAAGGAGCCAGAATTGTTTTCTTTTGAGAAATAGCTGATTACAGAGCTGGGACAGAGAAAATACAAGATGAGGGGACTCTTTTCAAAATACAGGTTCAAAAAAACACAAAAAACAAAACCAGGTTCTAATTCATTAGGGCTGGGGCACTGTTTGAGAGTCTGCATTTCCATTTTATTTATTTATTTATTTATTAGAAATTGGGGACCCAATTCAAGGGTCCTGCTATTCTTTTTTTAAAATTAATTAATTTATTAATTTATTGGCCGTGTTGGCTCTTTGTTGCTGTGCGCAGTCTTTCTCTAGTTGTGGCGAGCGGGGGCTACTCTTCGTTGCGGTGCGCGGGTTTCTCATTGTCGTGGCTTTTCTTGTTGCAGAGCACGGGCTCTAGGCACGCAGGCTTCAGTAGCTGTGGCATGTGGGCTCAGTAGTTGTGGTGCACAGGCTTAGTTGCTCCGCGGCATGTGGGATCTTCCCGGACAAGGGCTCGAACCCATGTCTCCTGCATTGGCAGGCGGATTCTTAACCACTGTGCCACCAGGGAAGCCCTCCATTTTATTTTATTTTTATTTATTTTTATTTTTAATTTATTTTTGGCTGTATTGGGACTTCGTTGCTGCGCGTGGGCTTTCTCTAGTTGCAGTGAGTGGGGGCTCCTTTTCATTGCAGTGCACGGGCTCCTCATTGTGGTGGCTTCTCTTGCTGAGAAGCACGGACTCTGGGCGCGTGGGCTTCAGTAGTTGTGGCATGTGGGCTCAGTAGTTGTGGCTCACTGGTTTAGTTGCTCCATGGCACGTGGGATCTTTCTGGACCAGGGCTCAAACCCGTGTCCCCTGAATTGGCAGGCGGATTCTTAACCACTGTGCCACCAGGGAAGCCCTTATTTTATTTTATTCTATTCTGTTTGAAGTATAGTTGTTTTGAAGTATAGTTGATTTACAATGTTTTATGGGAGTGCATTTCTAACAGGCTCCTGGGTGATACTGATGCTGCTGGTCCAGGGAGCACACTTTTATTAGTAGACAACTACTTACTGTAGATTATTACACAAGAGACTCAAACATTGGATGTGGTGGAAGAAGTGACTTCCATTCTAAGAGTTTTGGTGAGGTCATTTGAACCTCCGGGATGCGTTAATTTAGCTGGCAGTGTAGTCGAGTGTAGAGTGGAAGGAGCACTGGCTTGGGAGTCAGGGTGAATTTCATATGGTTTACAGTCTGGGTGGCCTTGAACAATTTATTTCACCTTTTTTGAGCCTCAGTTTCCAGTTGGCAAAATAGGTACAGTAAAATATCGCTGGCAGATTAGCATTAGAGAAAATGTGTTTAAGGACCTAGCATAGCTCTTGACGCAGCGTAGGTGTTCAGAAAAGTGGTGACAGTTATTATGCTGTAGAATCCTCTTTACTGGAAGACCAGAGCTGTGATTAATGTGCATGAACATTACTGTTTGGAGCCTCAAAGTAGTTTTGCATCAGAGACAACTTACTTTTATTCATTGACCAAAAGAAGGCTATGGTTACTTAAGTAAAATCGTCTTGGCCTGATGATGAAAAATACTTGTTCTTGTCTGCCCTTGCATAATTAACTTTTACAATCATTTTAAGTCTTGGCCTGATGAAATGTGACAAATGATTCACTGATTCAAACAGATATTTGTTGAGCACCTGTTACTCTGAGTCCAACAATCTTGAACTCTTACAACTTCCTGCATAGAGCGTAGTTCAGACCTGAGCTCCTTTTGAGCTCACTGTCCCCTCTGCCTCCTCTCCTCCTTCAGGAACCCCTCCACCACCGAGCATGGGCTTCAGGTTGGGCTAATACTCTCTTAGCACCTTGTACACCCCTGTCATAGTGCTTGTCTCTACCAGCCTGCAAACTTCTCTTCCTCTCCCTCTCTTCTCGTATTTTTCCTGCAAACTTCTTGAAGGCATAACGCTCTTTGTAGCCCCATAGCAGAACAGTGCCTGCACTCAACTTGTTGAATGGATTGCTTGACACAGGACATCCTCAAGGAGATCGGAGTCTGAGGTGTGTGGGAGGGTCAGGGAAGGCTTCCTGGAAAAGGTGATGCTTGAGCTGAGATTTAAGAGGAGATGGCAAGCAGGGGGAGGTAGCGTGGCTGGAAAACATGGCGCATTTGGGGCACTGCACATGGTTTGGCTGAACTGAAACATGGGGGGCAAAAGTGGGGGAAGGGAGTGAGTGAAGCTGGAGAAGAGGTAAGGGCCAGCACATGACAGACTTAAATGCAGCTAAGGAGATTGGGTTTTATCTTGAGGGTAATGAGAAGCCAGTGAAGGATTTTAAGCAGGAATGTGTGGAGGGTGGGTTGGGGGTGAGATTTGATACAGAGAGTTGTACATAAGCCTGGTAATCTGACCCAGCTGTTACCCATAATGCCTTTCTGGCCTGGAGCATAGTGGTTTGCTATGGAAGTGCCCTTTGCCTGGCCTGCCTCACACAGTGTTTTGGCTGTACAGTGGGAGCAGACCTGGACAGGAGTCTGGCCCATGTTAAGGCAGAAGGTGCAGCCGCCTCTATTCTGCAGAGTGAGTTGAATAGCAAGAGGCCCTTGGTAAATGCTTGGACCATCTTTACTGGGTTTCCTTACCAGGTCTGCCAGGTCCTAGCTATGGGGACATTAGAGAAGTTGCATAATTTCTGTGAACCTCATCCATAGAATGGAGATGATACCGACCCTTCAGTGCTTTTGTGAGAACTGAATTAGATAATGATAATGAAAATAATAATGACCATTTAGTAAGCATCAACTGTGTGGCAGGCTGTGTTCCAGGTACATTATTAACTCATTAAAACATATATAGGGGCTTCCCTGGTGGAGCAGTGGTTAAGAATCCACTTGCCAATGCAGGGGACACGGGTTCAAGCCCTGGTCTGGGAAGATCCCACATGCCGCGGAGCAGCTAAGCCCGTGTGCCACAACTACTGAGCCTGTGCTCTAGAGCCTGCGAGCCACGACTTCTGAGCCCACGTGCTGCAACTACTGAAGCCCAAGTGCCTAGAGCCCGTGCTCTGCAACAGCAGAAGCCACCGCAATGAGAAGCCCGTGCCCACCACAACTAGAGAAAGCCCACGTGCAGCAACGAAGGCTCAACGAAGCCAAAAATAAAATAAGTAAATAAGTAAATTTATTTTAAAAAACATATATAAAACATCAAAAATAGTGTTTAGTTCATGGTAGGTACTCAGTAAATATCAGATTCCTCCCCCCACCTCCTGCTGATCATTGCACTTCCTATAGTTTGTCCGTAGCTGATAGATTATTGCCTTAGCACTACCTTCCAAAGGACTTTATTTATTCCCACAAATCGACATAGAGAAAGAAAATAGTGAAGATTTCATTTAAGCCCAGGAAGCAGCCAGTGAGTAATTTCCAACATCATTTCATTAAGGAAGTACTTGGGGCTTAGAAATCAACTGTACTTTAACCAAATTATAGTTTAATACTGTTAGCCTTTGAACTTAATTTTTAGGTTTAGGGTCTTGGGCTTCTACAGAAATCAGACAGAACTGCTGCCTGTACTGACATTGTTCATGTGCTATTTTGATATTTAGTGCCCATCTTCAGACCAGATAATCAGAATAAACACATGAATGCAAGCTGTGTTTAAAATGGAATATGTAAGGTTGTCTAAGTGTTGGGATGAGTTATGTGTCCAACCTGAGTCTGACAGGTTTCTGATGGTACTGGGCCATAGCTTTGTCTGAAAAATGAAACCTCCCTCCATCTGCAGCCCCAGTCTTCAGGAACACTGCTCGTCATAGCCTTTCTTTTTCTTTCTTTGTGCAGGTTTCAGGTAACTAGATCCTCTTTGACAATATAAAGCATGGATTAAAACTAGCTCCGTAGCAATCCCAGGATTATAGGCTCAGGAGAATAAACCTTGGATTGGGTTCAGTTAAGTCTCATTGTAAAGAAATCAGCTATGGGAGAGGCATTTCTGAGCTTGGTTTCTGTTGATTCCTGGTTCCCCAAGATCAATTCTTAGGAGTGTCACAGTTCATTGTGCATACAGGACATGAGTGATTGTTCCTGAGAAGCATAATGGGTTGCTGGCAGCAGTGGTTACACTTGAAAACTGGCTGTGGTTCTGGCCCAGCCTTTATCCCTGGTTAACAGAGCAAAACTCAAGGAAAGCAGGAGTCATAGTCACTGAAACACTCATCTGCGTACCTGTGTCCACACTGCCACCCAAGTCAGAGGTTAGCTTATCCCTGGAGACTAGCATAAAACTAGAGAATTTTAGAACATACTCCATGTCTGACCATCTTTCTTTCTTTCCTTAAAACCTCCTCCTCCCTCTGGATATAGATTGCCCAATCTCAAATGCTGCCTTAGAGGGTGCAGGGTAGAGGATAAGAGTAATATGCAACTATTCCCTTATTTCCACCTTTCATTTTCCAGCAACAGCTGCAGGCATATGTGGCCTGGGTGAATGCACAGCTGAAGAAGAGGCCAACAGTGAAGCCTGTGCAGGACCTGCGACAGGATCTCCGGGATGGGGTGATCCTGGCGTATCTCATCGAGATTGTAGGTCAGTTGGCCCTGGACTCCAATGTTAGCGTAAACCAGAACATGGCCTCTTTTATCCTCCATATACCCTTCAGAGCAGATTGCTCCTTCTTTAAAATAAGTGGAAATGGGACTTCCCTGGTGGTCCAGTGGTTAAGAGTCTGAGCTTCCACTGCACGAGGCACAGGTTCGATCCCTGGTCGGGGAACTAAGATCCCGCATACTGCGGCCAAAAAATTTTTTTAAAATAAATGAATAAAATAAATGGAAATGGAAGTAGAGAAGACTTAAGATACTCGCCCAAGGTTACTTTATTTATTTATCGTCAATAAACACTGTGTTGCAGGTGCCGTGTTAAGCTTTGGGAGTATGATGATGGGCACAGTCTAGGCTCTCAAGAGTCTCCCAATCTATTTGGAAAGACTGGAAAGTGAAGTCACTTCCATTAATGTACTTAGTATTCTGATGGGGCAAGTACAGATAGGAGCACATGGGGGACACCCAACCCAGTCTTAGGGGTTGAGGGATGGCTTGCCAGAAGATTTGATGTCTAGACTGAGGCTGGAAAAGGAAGCAGTAGCCAGGCAAAAAGAAGGTGTGTTAGCAGCAAAAGGACCCCTCTATGGTATTCACTACCATGATGCTTCCCAAGAGACCTTGTTTTCTTGAAGCCCTGGAGTTGTTGCCGGTCATTCTTATTAGATGGTATCATAACCTTATTTCCATAGCATTTGTCTGTAGCTCTGTTATTATTTCTCTCACCAAAAGGTAATTATTTACTATCTATTTCTCCTGTATAGACTGAGCTCTTTAAGAGCAGGTACAGTATAATTTTTTTTCTGTTTCTACAACCCCTAACCAAGTGCCAGACACATAGTAGGTACTCAAACGTTCATTGTCATGTAAGTCAGCTTACCTTGCCTAGAGTCTTTGAGGGATGTGGGGTTTGCAAGTGGTATGTAAGAAGTCAGGTTTGCAACAGACAGCCTGTCCATGAATACCTCATTCAGACAGCTCATGGATTCATTAGAGTATTCACTTATGGTTATAATAACCATGGTAATAGTAATAGCAGCTGCTATTTATTGAACACTATCTCATTTAATTTCATTTGATCATCAACCTTTGAGAAACATAATAGCCCCATTTTCAGGAAACAAAAGAGAATTTATAAAAATATGTAAATTCATTGAGTACTTTATATATTATATATATATGTATATGTATATATCAAGCATTGTGCTAAGCATGCTACTTTGATGGACTTATGCTATAGATATGATGTAAGTACTATTTCACCCATTTTACAGGATTTAGAAAGGTTAAGCAACTTTACAACGTCACATAACTGTAAGTGGCAAAGCAGAGATACAAACCTAGATCTGCTTTAATTCCAAAGCTCATTTTAAAATGAGTTCATTTAATTCTTCATTCATTTGAATAGATTATACTGGAAATGTAGTCAGTTAGAAAATCCAGACGACACAAGAGGATATAAAGTCGAAAGCCATTTTTCCACCTCTCTCCCCTTGCCAGCTACCTGCTCTTTCTGGAGGCAACCAGTGTTAGCAGTTTCTTGCTTTTTTTTCCCCAGAGATATTATATGCATATACAAGCAATATGAATACATATTCTTGTTTACCCCAAACCCAGGTTCTTAAATGCTGCGTTCTGTTGTGACTTGGCTATATAGAAAAATTCACAGAATTCACTGCCTTATTTCCCATTCTTTCTTTAGCCAGCCTTCACTGGGCTTTTGATCCCACTACTCCCCCGAAACTGCTCTCCTCAAGGTCACAACCTCTGCCTTGTCAAATCCAGTGGCCAGGCCTCAGTCCTCGCTGTATTCAACTTAGCAGAACCCGACAGTGGATCACTCCCTCCTCCTCCAAACACCTTCTCCCCTTGGACTCCAGGACCCTGTGGTTTCGAGTTTTCCTCCTTCCTCACTGGCCTCTCCTGTTAGCTTTGCTGGCTGTCTCCTCCCTCCTGACCTCTAAATGTTGAAGTTCTCCTTAGAGGCTTAGACCTTAGTCCTTATATATTCTCTATCCCTAAGTGAGCTCTTCCCAAATTTGTATCTTTAGCCCTAAGCTTTTCATTGAGTTCTAGACATGAATATCAACTTCCTTTTCAACGTCTCTGCTTGGATGTCTAAAATGCAGCTCTTGGGAATTCCCTGGTGGTCCAGTGGTTAGGACTCGGCGCTTTCACTGATGAGGGCCTGGGTTCAATCTCTGATTGGGCCAAAAGAAAAAACTGCAGCTCTCTTCATGTGTCATAATCAGAGTTTTTCCTTCTCCCTGCTGATCCCTCTATCCTCTGAGATTCTTCATCTAACACATCACAGTACCATTCACCCAGCTGTTAAAGCAGAACATTTAGAAGTTGTCTTTTATTATTCTCTTTTCCTCATATATCATATCCAGTCCTTCACGTGTGCTGTGCGCTTTATATTAAAAATGTACCCAGGAGCTTTGCTCAGGTGTGGGTCTGGACCCTTGTGTAGTCTCAGTGTGCAACCGATCCCAGGTTAAGATGGAGCAGGGAGCCAAGGGCCTGAGCCGGTGGCATGTGGCTCTGCACCAGTTCACAGAGGAGACTGAGAAGTCACTGTCTATCTTGGACATGTCTTCATCTCCTGGAAGCAGTGGAGTGCACACCTCTCGGAACCATGGCCCATCAGGTTTTCAACATGTCCGTCAGTGCACAGAGCTGGATAGGATCCCCTTGGTCTCTGCTGAGGCACCCAGGCAGAATGCCAGTGAAATGGGACCACAGTTCTGTATGTTGCTGCCTGACCACGGTGTGAGCCCCCAAGTGACTTTCACTCCTTCCCAGATGATTTACTCAGGGAATGTCTCCTTCCCAGCCGGGAATGATGATTTTCCAGGGGCCCCAAGCAATGCCCTTAGGAGAGCCCAGTATTCCAGGGGCTACGACCTTTGGTGGGAATCTAAGAATGGCCCCCAATGGGCCGCCAGTCTCACCTGCCAGTGGAATCCCAATGATGTCCCACATCAGAATGCGAACAATGCCTTATTCTGGCTTCCCAACAGTAACTTCTAACAGAGACCCTTTAACACGTAAAACATTATTGTATACAACCGTGCCTTCCACTGAGGCCCACGCAATACTCCCCTCTTTGGCTCAGATGTTGCAGTCTAGAAACCCCACAACTTAGGGATGCCCCCACTGGATCCCATTATTGCTGGCTTTGGAATCCCAGGGCTCTTTTGTGAGCCAGCCAGTCTCCCAGGAAGACTCCTTCCTACCTAAGTAGTCTACCTGCTCCACGGAGAGCAGAGCAGTATTCTGGGGCCCAGGAAAGGGCTCCCAGGAGGAGATCCCCAGATTCAAGGCCTTAACTGCTGCAACTGAGAGAACTGTGAAAAAGCTAAGGGCTCCCACCTCGTGAGTCACCAACGCAAACACACAGGTGAAAGGCCCTGTAAATGCATGTGGGAAGCCTGTACTTGGTCCTTCTTCCGATCTGATGAACTTGGAAGACATACTCGGATACACGCCAAATACCGACCCCATAAATGTGACCAGTGCAGCCGACAATTCATGAGATCTGACCATCTCAGACAGCACCAAAGGGCTCATATGCGGGTGCCAACATCCCCAGACCCACTGGCTGACAGTGGATGTATGGCTGGTTCTCCTGCTCCTGGTCTTTAGGTCAATCTACTCTTCCCCTCATTTTGACCTTTCCGCCCAGATCCTGCCTGCCTCTGACAAGCTAGTCTCTTTGGTAGGTGTAGGCTTTGATGAAGACAGAAAGATTATGAGGCAGTGTTGAAGCCCATGTGAGCTCTGGATCTAGTCGGGGCTCCTCAAAAACTGTCTTGGATGTCCTCACATCTCTGGGGCCACCTACTTTTGTGCCAAGTTCAGCCACATGGGAAGACGGAGCAAAGTAGAGATTGGGAGCTTTATAAAAAGCTCTTTATCTTACATCATTCCCAGCTTGAAACCCTTTAGCGACTCTCCTTTGCCTGCTGCATAAAATCCAACTTCCTTATCTTGGTCTTTGACAGTTTCCAGAGCCAGTTTCCAGAGCCAAGACTATGTTCAAATCCTGAATTTACCACTTACTAGCTATGTGACCTTGGGAAAGGTCTTTGATCATTATGCCAGGTTCCCTCTTCTGGTAAAAGAAAAACACTGTTGGACTGTCATGAACACATCTTATGTACAAAACCAGATTCTCTCCGGCACTCACCAGCCGCATACCCAGAGTTTGTCTCCTCCCATCATTTCCAGACTTGGATGGAATGACCCCACAGGACATGGGATCTGGTATCTCAAGTAGCCACTAGCAACCCAGGAATGTGGAAGAGTTAGTGCTCCTGGGATAACATTTGACTAATGGGAGATGGGAGAAATCCAGGTGATAAATTCCCCCTTCTTCCCTCCCTTCCCTGAACTGGTGCAAGATACCGTTTCTCCCACTGGGGAGACCTCCCAAGTAGCCAGTGGACACAGCTTTTGTGCCTCTTCGAGGCTTGTCATGAAGCAGACTCTACCTGCTATCACCTGGCATTACCTCCTGTTCTTCCTTGTGTTGAGTCCCTTTTCTTACTCTCAGTGCCCTGTAATCACCCATATAAACATTGGTACTTTAAAAAATTAATTAATTAAAAATTAAAAAAAGAAAGTACCCAGTATCTGACTTCTCAGCTCTCAGCTTCTTCCCAAACCATCACTATCTCTTGCTTGATGGTTTTCACTTCCCTTTTAGCTAATCTCCCTATTTCCTCTTCACATAATCTATGTCCACACAGAGTCAACTTTTAAAAACATAAATCAGATCATGTAACTCCCTTACCTCAAACCCTCTGTTGGCTGTCCATTACACATAGAATAAAATTCAAGGTCTTTGCTCTTTTCCTCTGGTCCCTAAAGCTCCACATGGCCTGGCCTTGCTTACCTCTCCACCTTACCCTAGGACTCGACTCCTTGCTCTCTCCACTCCAGCCCTATGGTCTTGTTGCTGTTCCTCAGATAAGCTGAGCTCATTCCCACCTTGGGGTTGGGATCTGTGCATTCTCAGCCTGGAATGCTTCCTCCGCAAATCTTAACCTCTCTTACTTTATTCAAGCCTCTGCCCAAATGTGTTATCAGAGAGACCGTGATCACTCTTCTTTGTCTTTCCTCATAGTACTTATCACTACCTGAAATTATATTGAAGATTTATTTGTTACCTTGGTCATCTGTCATCCCTACAGATATAAACTCTATGATGGAAGGAAGACGAAGTCCTGGTCATTGCTGTTTCTCTGGTGCTTAGAATAGGGCCTGGCACACAGTGCATATTGTGCTGAATATTTGTGGAATGAATATTCATGAATATTTGTGGAATGAATATTCATGAATATTTGTGGAATGAAAAAATGTATGCACAGCAACTTCACAGGCCCCTGGGAATAAATTTGAAAATTTGAAGGCCCTGCAAAAGACTTTCATTTTCCTATTCCCCATCCAAATTACAAACACCAAGGCCTAACTCACTTGCATATTTATAGATAATCTTAGTGTTTACTTCAAATATTCTCTTTCTCTGTGTCTGGGTACTATGAAACTGTGATAGTACTGCTCCCCATAACTTCAAATATTTTCTTTATCCTAACAGCAGGAGAAAAGCTGAGTGGTGTACAGCTGAGTCCCAGTAACCAGCAGGAGATGAAAAATAATGTGGATAAAGTGTTACAGTTTGTAGCCTCCAAAAAGATTCGTATGCACCAGACTTCAGCTAAAGGTCAGTGCTTCATCCTGTCCGTGGTGGGTGAGTACACTCATCTTTACCTGGTGACTGTCACCCTCAGAAGAACTATCTGTTATGTAGCTGAGCGTTCCAAGTAGACTCTAGTAGGGTTAGGCCCACGACCTCGTATCATTTTTCCATAAAGAAAGTTATCCTCTTGGGACAGAGCGATTATCAAAATCCAAGTGCTTTGGAAACCTGGGTGAAGATAGAAGTTCTCTATTCATTTTAACTGAGCAAAGTTTTGCTTGAGTGTGTGTAGGAAGATTAACAGAAAAGAAATTATAAAATTGTGATATTAATTTTAGAATGTCTTGTTTAAGCTATCAAAAATGAAGATAGATTATGTTTTTTGAGTTTTTTGAGCCACATGGCCAGAAGAGGACACCTCTCAATCCAGTTTGAGCCCAGGCTTCAGGGAAGAAATGGTGTAGGTGTCCTCAGAAGGCACAGGCTCCTGTCGAACTGATTATAATCTGGTTCTGTTTCAGCCTTCAGTTTCTGGGCCTGATTGCCTGTGGCTCTAATGAGAATGGGGGGCAGGAGGGAGCCCTCCTTTCGTGTGTTATTAGTGTTCTCTGTGTTGGGCTCATTCATGCGGGGCAGATACTGACCATTGAGAGTGCCTGTAGAAGGTATCAATCAATCCTTTTGGAAGCCTTGCATATTTAAAAGGCTATGAAACTAAAACAGAATTTTACCTATTTCCTTATGTTAACCAGACCTATTATATTTTTTTCTGCCTGCATTTCTCTTTTTTTTCTAGGACAAAATTTAGAATGCCATAATATCTCAGATCTGGTCCCCATGAGGAGTGGGCTTGGGGATCTGGCCCATTAAAGTCGGCTATTTTGAGGGAACACTGCCGTTCAGGACATCATTGTCATTTACCTGGAGAAGTGCAACAGCTTCCTAATTAGTCCCACTGCATCCATTTCTGTCCCCCTCCCCTCTGCTCTCCACACCGCAGCCAGAATGATCTTTCTAAGAGTATATATGCTCATGCCATTCCTCTGCATCTGAGGGCCCTTAGGAGAAAATCCTAAGAGTCCTTCCTCTGGCTCACCATGCCCTTTCTGACCTCACCTCCTGTTCATCCTCCTCCATCTTTCACCCTCTCCCCCTGAACTCTGAGCTCTGGCTATGCTGAGCTGCTTTCTGTTCCTCTTCCACAGCGTGTGCCATAGAAATATAACGTGAGTCTCATACATGACTTGAATGTGTCTAATAGCCACGGTTAAAAAAAAAAAACGAAATGGTTGAAAATAATTTTAATAATATATTTTACTTAACCCAACATATCCAAAATATTATCAGCTCAACATATGATCAATGTAAAACACTATTAATGAGACATTTTACATTCTATTTTTTGTACTAAGTCTCATGAGATTTTTCATTCTGTTTCTGTGTGTGTGCTAGGTTAGTACTAGCACGTTTCAGCTCAGACTACAGCTACCTTTTAAGTGCTCAATAGCCACATGTGGCTAGTGGCTCCCATACTGGAGGGCGCAGTTCGGGTGTGTCGTGCTGTCTCACCTCTAGACCTTCATGCCTGCTGTTCCCTCTTCTTGGAATACTCTTTTCCTTCCCTTCCCTCACCTGATAAACCATTATTGGTCAGTCACGTCTCAGTTTAGAACTCACTTCCTCAGGGAATCCCTCCCAGAGCCCTCTAGACTAGACAAGATGCTTCTTCTCTGAGCTCCCAGAGAATCCTGTACTTCTCCTCTCACACGTTATTGTACGTTATTGTAATTGCTTTCAAATACTCTGTCTCCCTGTTGAACACAGAGAGCTTGATTGCCTTGCTTACCTGCTCACTAGCAAATACGTAGTAACTGAAGGAGTCCTCAGCTCTCTACCTCTCTCTTAGGACCTCTCGGTCTGTTCCGATCCTCAGATATCGTGGAAGGCAACCTGAAGTCTATCATGAGGCTGGTCCTGGCCTTGGCAGCTCATTTCAAACCGGGCTCCAGCAGGACAGTGAACCAAGGACAGGACGCCAGAGCCCCTCTGCAGAGTCACCAGCCGCACTGTGCCACTGCTGTGGCCCAGGGAGCAGCTGCCGCCCTAGCTGATGTGTGTCACGACATGTCACGGTCAGGGCGGGATGTCTTTCGATACAGACAGAGGTAAGGATGGAAATCTGGGGATGGGAACTCAACCCACTCTGATATTTCTTCCCTTAAATGATATAGTGCAGTAAAGGGAAATACCACCTAAACAGCCCACATTGCAGAAAAGAGCATGGAATGGAGGTTGGAGAGGGCACTCCAAAAGAGAAAAAAGGCCCTCTCTTTTAGAGATGTTTATTTTGCCTTTAGTAGAAAGTAAAGGAATCGTATATGTAATTTTTTGCTTTGGTGTGCAAAGTTTTGTTTTATTTTATTTTTTAAAATATTCATGTATTTATTTATTTGGCTGCATCTGGTCTTAGTTGCGGCATCTTTTAGTTGTGGCACGCGGACTCTTGGTCGCAGCCCGCAGGCTTCTCTCTAGTTGTGGCATGCAGGCTCTAGAACACATGGACTTAGTTGCCTCGCAGCATGTGTGATCTTAGTTCCCTGACCAGGGATCGAACCCATGTCCCCTGCCTTGGAAGGTGGATTCTTAACCACTGGACCACCAGGGAAGTACCCAGAGTTTTAAATAGATGCCTTTGGCACAGTGTGTTTTCTGCACTGGGAGATATATATGGCAGCAACATCCCGATTCATCCCTGAGTCTCCCCCTGGAGTGTATCCTAAAGGGCGGGCTGTCCTAGAGAGTCATGGCAGGAAATGCTTTGTGGGTGTGCGTCTGCTGAGAGGGAACACAACTCTGAGGTGTTGCAGAGATTGGTGAAATTACTGTTTTTTTGTATCTACCTTTCTTACTAGGTTTCAAGTGTCCTTAAGGCAGGGGCTTTGCCTTATTCATCTTTTTCCCCATAGTGCTCCCAAAGTGGTGTCTATCAGTACTTGTTGGGTTGACCTGAAGGACTGACACCTTCTCCTTCGCTGGTGCCCTCTGCCTTTAGGAACAGCAGCGTGGATGAGGAGATTGGGAATCCATGCTGGAGCGTGCGAGCCCTGGTGCAGCAGTATGAAGGGCAGCAAAGGTCCCCATCCGAGTCCAGCTGCTCCAGGTAACTGTGGCCTCAGATTCTTCACCACCACAGTCCTCCCTAAGAGCTGAATTGTGGGGATTCTCAGGGTTGTCAGCTTCAGGTAGTAATGCAACAGGCAATAAGGCACGGACGCCCTTTCTCTTTCCCTCAGTTTATGTTTGGCTTTAAAGGGGTAGCCCTCAGCACGGTCTGTGGTTTTGTGCTGACAGGAGGGTAGGCTGGGATGCTTGTGAATTTCCTACACATCAGTGCCAGTGCTTTGCTGTGTCCACGTGGGGGCATGACTGGGACTTGCTAGGGCCCAGCCCGATGGTTCTGATATTTGCGTATCAGCTGCCAGTGTTTGTGAGAGCCAGTTCCATTGCACTGCCTTTGTGCCTGAGTCTGACTCTTAAGTTATGGCCTGAGAAGGCTGTATAAAGCTCATAGCAAGAGAAAATGAACAGAGTTGTCTTAGAGCCTTTAGAATGTTCCCACCTTTCATTTACAGGGCTGGGAATTGTGGCCGATTAGTACACATTTGAGTGGGCTAACAATGTGTGTGACTCTAGCTGAAAAATGTTGTCTATATCCCTTAGAGCCAAATGCAGAGACCAAAACAGGACACAGTGCTCTAATAAAAGCCTGATCAATGCCAAGTATAGTGGCAGAAAAAGATTATTCTCCTGGCTCATGTAAATCATGCTCCTATAAACACATCCCCAGGTCATGTTAGCTTATTTACTAACCTCATTTCATTGCTGAATCATATTTAATTTATGCTCTTATAACCTTTTCTCTCTTACCTCAACCCAGGATTAGTCTGTTATAGTTAAGCCTAATTGTTCTTTGTCTAATATGTATGTATTTTATGTGTTTGTTTCCTTCCTCCTATTTCTTTTCCTAATAAAATTCCATCTTAGTTTGATGGACCATTTTCTAATTTGCTGAGGTCACATGGAATTCTTTCCATCATTTTAATATACTGGTAACCTTGCTCGACTTTAATTTTCACATTTAATAGTTGTGTTTTTTTATTTTTAAAATTCACATGACATTAAATTAGCCATTAATCATTTTAAAGTGTACAATTCAGTGGTATGTAGTACCTTCATTAATATTGTGCAACCATCACTTCTCTCCAGTCCAAAGAGATTTTCATCACCCTAAAAGGAACCCTTGTACCCATTAAGCAATAGATGTGCTTTTACTGAGAATCTAAACCATTCCTTCCTTGCTTGCTGCTTGGACTATCACTTGGTACAGAATCAAAGGATATTTCATTGTATAATGAGATCTGTTGCTTCCTGCATGGCTTCAGGCCTTTTACTTTTCTGTGCCTGATAGTGCTTGCCAGAGTTAGAGAAAAAAAGAGTCTAGATTTTTTCCTGAGAGCACCTGCTTTCCTCCTGTCTGGCAGAACTCAGACTGGGAGCAGGGGTATGAGACCGTGTGAATTAGGGGCCATTGGAAATCAGGCTCCAGTGGGTCGACAGTGACAGTTTTCTAGGCGAGGGGTCAAAGAATAGTTTGCTTTCCTCTTTCTCTCCTTCCTGATTTGGTCGTTTTCTTCTAAGCCAACCTCTCACTCACCTCTTTGGGATCCTCAGGCAGCACGCTGGGACCCAGAAGGCTCTGGCACATTCTGCACCCCTCCCCCCCCCTCCGCCACCCCCCACTCAGGGGGAGTCCACCTAATGTCTAAGTGATCCATGAAGGCCAGGAGGTCCCTGGTATGTGATTCAGAACGGGGAGTGGTTCAGAAGGTAGGAAAGACAGGCCCTTATGTCCCATCCCCTCCCCCTGCTCCTTGAGAGACATCCTGGCAAAGCCCTGCCCGACTGCCCGCCTGTTGCTTCGTAGACCTGTAGACCTCGGGCCAGCCTCTCACCATATCCAAGCAAAACGATCCTTAGCTGGGAAAAAAGAACACATGAAACGCCCGAGGGGCGGGTGCGGGAGACAGGCGTTCGGCGGGTTTCCGGGGGAGCCCCCTCCCACAAGGAGCCGCGTTAGACCCACCCCGACCTCCGTGCCCACGAAGGCAGGGTTCAGAGAGGAGAAGGCACCGCTATCAGTTCTGGGCTTCTCCAGACCGGGACCACAGACCCCTCCCTCTGCCGACCGGCGGCCTCTCCGGTGCCTCGCCAGGGGCTCCCGCTGGGCCCCGCAGCCCCGCCCCGCTCCGCCTCGAGCTCAGTCGGCCGGCCGAGCGCCAGCCTGGGTCCGAGCCCGGCGCTGCCTGCCCGCAAGTGACAGCCTGGGAAGCGGGGGAGGGCGTCGGGAGGGTGGGACCGGGGAGGCGGTGCGGAGCTGGGATCGCTGCCTGCCGCCCGACCGGGACTCGACCGCGCAGCCGGAGCTGCGGGCAGCCTTTCTCCGGTGGGTCGGAGATGGGTTGAAATGCCTGCGCCCGGGGGCACGCCCGGAGCCGCGCGGCCGCGGAGACCACGATGCCGCTGCCGGGGACCCGCAGCCTGCGAGGGGAGGCGGCTTCCGCCGAGGCTGGGCTGCTGCAGTGTCTGAGCTGCTGGGACAGCGCGCCTCAGAACCGGGAGCATCCCCGTCCCTGGGGCCGAGACGCCTGCTTCTCTGTCCTCCCTCCTCCCTCTCGGGACCGGGGCGAGCGGCTCTGGTAGTTGGCCTGCCCGTGGAGTCGTTCTTCGGGCCTCAGCGCGGGGAGACATGCCCGAATTGGGGAGCGCTGTGACTTTCAGCCTCCCACTTCACCCCGGGAAGCCGACTTGCTGAAGCCGGAGCCACGAGGGGGACCATGGGAGGGACGCAAGTCAAATGGTGAGGTGAAGCCACTTTGGCTTTGGAGGTGGGGGGCATGGGTGGCAGCAGGGCCAGGACTGGAGGATGCTGTTAGCCAGAGACAGGCGGGGATCGGTGGGGGCGCTATATTGGGGAGAACAGGCTGCTGGCCTGGGATTATCACTGTAAAATACAGTGGATTTAGGAAGCTGCAACCAGCATAGGGGAAGGAGTGGACCTTGACCCTGTCTGGTCTCTACAGAAGGAGGCACTTCAGGACGGAACAGAACTCATATTGCCCAGCACCCGTTTTTTTTAAAAAAATTGATTTGACTCTAATTTGAAGGTAGCTTTTCTGGGAGATTGTTTGTCTGATAAGATTGGAGAGATGTTAGACCTGTGGGAATTAATATTGTAATCACTTGTTCCTTGACAGGATTATGATGGCAAGTAGGAAATTACTTGTTTATAAAATAGGGTTTTAAAGCTAATCAGGGAGAGCCTAAATCATATAATTAATTAGCATTAAAATACTTTTGTCTGACTTGAGGCAGAGGATTTAGTGTACCATCCTCATCCGTGAGGTTCGTCTTGGGGAGGCGGCAAGATGCCTGCTCTGACACGTGCCTCAGGATTTTTCTTCCTCAGATCCTTTACCTTTTGACTTGGCCAGTTAGTTTCATGGTTTTACCTCTCCGTGGCCTCACACACTGGCAGCCCCAATTCAAGAAAGAGAAATGTTGTTTTCCTTTGGCTGCTCTGCCACTCCCCCAGTGGGGTTGGATATGCAGACATCCGCCTCTTTCTGCCCTTATATGGGAGACAGCTCACTTAGGAGGGAGCCAGTGGAGCTGAGCATGCGTCTCTGCTTTTAGGAAAGCATTTTTCCGCCTGCATCCTAGGTTCACACCACCCCGCCCCCGCCCCCCTTCGTCTCACACATACCCACATTTAGTGGTCCAGCTAAATGCAGGCAAGGGAACATGTCAGCCATAACACCTTGTCAGCTGAGAAAGTGTTGTCTTATCATTTCTCAAAGAGGAGCAGCTGGTGCAGACCTCTTTCTGCACTTGGACCCCCATTTCTATAAGAAGGCGGATGCTGAGGCCTGAAGTGTCATAAATCTGTTCTTCTTATGAATGACATAGTACCCTTAGACTAATGCTTTTCCAGCAGCTAATGCATGTTGGCCTGGAAGTCAGATTGCCTAAGTGGTGAAAGATGGATAAGAGAGTTCTGTAAAGCAATTACCTTTTCTGAATACCACTTCTTGCCTCTCTCCACCCATCTTGCCTGTTTGGGTTGTAGATCTATAGATATGATTAAGTGACTTTTTTTAATTTGAAGAAGCAAAAAACTAATTTTTTTTCTGTGGTTCTAATAAGGATGAGGGTGTGTTACTGGTTGAGGTCATTCCCACCAAAGCCCAAAACTCTGGACAACGAGGAGGTTGAGACACTAGTCCTCAGGCTGCTTCAGAGATTTTTGAAATTTCTTGCTAACTCCAGTGTGCTTGGCTCTTATTTTTAGTGGTTTCTAGGAAGATGAAATGTTAACTCCTGATCGTGGCTGGGAGGATTAGCCTGGGAGACTTCAGGGGCACATTAAGTGGGTCAATGAATCCAAGACACTTTCACTGTTGTCTGGGTGATGGATTTGGAAAGAATTCCTGAGAGGGGGCTGGGTCTGCAGACCCCACAACCCCTGAGATTGTTTCAGTGCTGATGTTCTCAAGGTGTGGTGCAAAGAAAGATGGCTCTTCAGATGGAAGCATCAGCCACATTCCCATCGTGTCCTGTAGATTTGCTTCTGGAGATTTAAAATTCTGCTTCCCTAAAAATGCAAACAGTTCCTTCCAAGGCTAGTAGTTATACTAGAATTTAAGAATTGTTGCAAGGTTTCTGATGACAATTTGAAAATAGTGTGGCAGAGATATGAATAACTCCTTGATGGCGGTAAATCAAGTAAACCTTTACCATCCCCTAGCAGGTCTTTTCCCCTTTTGACGTATCATCCTTTTCTGTATCATGTCCTAGCTTTGTTGATATGTCACTGCTCCTTTGCCCAGCCTGGCACTGTCCGCACTCCAGCAGTTTCTCCCCTCTGAGGCACCCTCCACACCATCCCCTACCTTGGGATCAGCCCAGAGCTGATCTGCCGTGATTACTCTGCTGGTATTGCATGTGTCAGTGAAAGATCAACGTATTGGAAATAGATTTTCCTTCCAGCTCCCAAAGCTACTAAAACACATACTACATCAGCCCCTGAACTTGGGCCCAGGGATGATGGTGGAGGAGGTGGTGGTTAAGTAAAAAACAAAAACAAAAAGCCAAACCAAACAAAATTAGGGTTCTTTAAAATGCTAGATTATCCATCCTTCTGGTAAATCTCTTCTCAGTGAGCTAGGCTTAAAGGCAGCCTTGTTGTGGAAAAGACTTCCTGGGACTGGGTCATTCATTCATTCAATATTCATTTCATTCATTTAACAAGCTCATCATTCATTCAACAAACATTTGTTCTTGCTGTGGGCCAGGCACTGTGTCAGGCAGTAGGAGTTAGATGAATAAGAACACGTTTCTGGGATAAATTAGGAAAGCTGGCTTCTAAACAACGGTTCGCAGTAATTGTTTCTCTTTCTTTTCCTTTGGTCACAGCCTGACTTCCCCCAGTCCTATCCACAGTGCAAAGAGCGACTCTATTATAACCCAGTTGGAGGAGAAGGCAGATTTTGTGATTATTCCCTCTGAAGGAATAGAGAACAAAACAGGTACTATTTCTCAGCCTGCCTGGGTTGGCTCAAGGAACAGCTTCAAGAGTCTGGGGGTCCTGACTGTCTCCTTGGCCTTCTCCCTCCATATTCTGTGCATGCAGGGTCCACTCTAGAGAGCTCTAATGCTTTGTAGCCAGTGAATGTTGTATCCTCTCATAGATTGTCACTTCTGATGTCCTAGCTGTCAAATATCCTGCAGCCGTGTAGACAGGCTGTTCATTAGCTGGCTGCCTATGAGTTAGGAGATGACTTTGAAACAGGCAGAAGCCTACTCAAGTTAACAGTTTTTATTATTTCTGTGTTATGCAAATAACTTCAGTGCTTCTCTAACTTAAATTGGGGCCAGGAATATATAGTAGGAGGTGAGGCATCTGTGAGAACATACAGCACAGAGCAGGTCTGCATCATGTTTGGTATAAAGGCTACAGAAAGGATCACAGAGTTCCCTTTGTGTAGACTTCTTCCTCTGTCTCAGTCGATCTTTTTCTTACATTAAACAGAGAGGAAAGCATGGAAGAAGCAAAGCACAAGACTTAGAGTTTTATTTGCCTGTAAGGAGTATAATGAAACTGAAGCCCTCTGAAGGAAAACTGGAATTAAATTCTTCCTTATTCCATTTCCCATCTAGCCCTGGTGTTAGTACTAAAAAGTCAGTCTTGTTCCTGAGTCAGAAATTCCTGGCACCCTGGGGAGGGAGAGGGAGGCCTTTACAGAGTGCTGGCTCTGAACCAGCTACCACGGGCCCTGCACATAGGTTACCTCATTTAGTCGCACAACAACCCAGAGGGATTATACTTATCATATTCATTCTTATGAATGAAATCAGAGCAAAGAGACTGTAAAGATAGGGAAATAAAACCAGAGAGAGAGATGAAACACTTTGTACAAGTATGGTTTGTTTCCTTTGTGACTCACACAATGTTATACGTGAAAGGGGTTCAGTCATAACAGAATGGTCAAAGGAATTTGAGTTGAGGTCTTCCCTCTGAAGCTCCAGAGCAACCAACAGGAATTTTGTTTTCATTGCCTCTGACAGCTTCCCCCTTTGTAGCGGCCAGGATCAAGCTCTAGGAATGCCAATTCTAGAGAATTAAGAGTAAAATCTGTCCCATACCAAGATTCCCAGGGAGTCTTATTGCTTCCTGAAGGTTTGAAAGAGGGTGGATCTCCCCAACAGAATAAGCGTCACTCCCGTGAGCCTGGAGTCAGTCAATGTCCAATTCCTTCTGTCTCACAACCCCACCTGGTGGAGAGTCCAGTCTGTGCCGTGAGAGAAGGTTCAGCAGGCAGGTGACCTGGCCCTGTGAACACGCAGGTCTGTAACTGCTTTCTGCCTGCAGCTCAGTTTTCTTCAACATGAACTGTACTCCCTCCTTTCCTCTTGTAGAGGAGACAGACTCTCCATTGTCCCGGGACTGGAGACCAGGCAGCCCCCGGCCCTATCTGGAGACTTCATGGGAAGAACAGCTGTTGGAACAACAAGAACATTTGGAAAAAGAAATGGAGGAAGCCAAGAAAATGATATCAGGATTACAGGTAGCTCTTTCCCTCGTAGTTTGTCTTTGGTGCACCAATTTTTTCCTTTTTTTTTTTCTTGGCGGGGCTGCATGGCTTGTGGGATCTTAGTTCCCCAACCAGGAATTGAACCCCGGCCATGGCAGTGAAAGCGCCAAATCCTAACCGCTGGACCACCAGGGAATTCCCGCACCAATTGTTTATTATTTTTGAGTCACTAGGATCAGTTGAAAGTAAACTGACTCAGTCATGTATGAGGTCAGAATTGGGGAGTTTACATAGAGGGGGTAATGCAGGAAGAGCAGAAAATCCCTTACAAGTGAGTATGCTTAAATGGGCCTCACGGACTCTGGCTGACAGCACAGCTGTTAGGAGTTCTGCAAGCATGGGAGCCATATCCACCATTACCAAACATCTACTCTGGCTCTCTGCTTTGTGGGTGGGTTTCTCCCCTGTCTGCAGCCACAGACCTGCAATGGCAGCTTTCACCGAAGAATGGCATTGTGAAGAGTCAGGATTTTCTCCTAGGAATTCACCATCAGGAAGGCTGTAAATGCCAGTAATGCTGCAGGTCTCTGCCTGGTCTAGCTAAGGGATTTAGCTCACTCTTAGTGCATTTGTAAGTGGACGCCAAGGCATAATGATCAGGTAGAAGAGCAACAAAGCCCTTCAGTTTTTCCTATACCTTCTGTGCCAGCAAATCTCCCCCAGAGGCCAACTGACCCACTTGACTTAGTTCCTACCCTGAATGACCCCCCTCAATCCTCCGTCTTTGTGTGTCTGTCCGTGTTTGGGGGAGCCCTTATAGTGTTCTGATGACCCTGAAATTGCCTAGGAATATTCCTTTCTGTTTGTGCTGGGAACTGCACTGCTTCTGAATTGTCAAATATTTATGGACACGTAAACAAAGCCCACATTATGTGAGTGGCTCTGGCAGCCTGCAGGCGGTGGAGGGCGTACTCCCAGCCAGCCAGCAACAGGGTGGGGACACAAAGCGGTCCTAAAGAAAAAGGGAGATTCGTGCAGTGGTAAAATAATTTGCATAATGTATGCCCCAGGAACCGAGAGGGGTTGGAGGAACGTTTACTGCCTAAACATTCCCAAGGAGGTTGTTGCTCTTCCCTCATTTGCTCTGTATTTTTAAATGTCTGCCTTTTAGTTCCCTTCTCTGTCCCTCCAATAAGGAATGGTTTAGTTAATGGAATGGTTTTTTTGTGCTGTCCTTTAATAGGAAGGATTAAAGCATGGAGAATTTTGGGATTGTACTCAACCAGGTTTTTCCCAGGATAATTTCATTGTATGAACATAGATATCCATCAATTTGGTTTTCAGTTTGGTTTGCATTTTTCAATCTGGGAGAAATCCCATAGCGGATTAGACAGAAAAAGAAGAGAATCAACAGGCAGAAAGTCAGCATCCTAATATTCCCTGCAAACAGAGGAGTTTTAATTCACAGCCGCAGGATCACAATGAGAATTCAGTTCCATTACAGAATACAATGGGGCTCACAGCATCCACTGGGCTTCTTAACTCTTTCAGTGATGAACAAGTTGCGTACTGAGCCACGTCCAGGATTTCTGACTTTTTAGTGTACGTTATTAGAGCTGGGTGAACACTTTAACCCTAGAGTCCGTATTTCTGTAGTGTCGTTCTCCCCAGGTCCCTGCCACAACTCCATGGGATAACCAAATCATTTGCTTGGCTAAAATTGTATTATTAATTAGTACTTGGTAGACTTGGTAGTGGCTGGATCTTAAAATGATTTTATATACCAACATTTATGATGTCATTTATGTTATATTTATTGAAACAAGGTTTAACCTCTGTATCTCTTCTCTTTGGATTGGATTGAGAAAAAAATCTTGATACAAAATGGTGCTAGATTTTTAAATCTTTCACTGAGCCCGTAGGTCTTGTACCTACCTGCAGGGGTAGATCCAAGTTTTGTGGGTCCTAAAGCATACCATTTGCGGGGGGGCTTCTTTAAGAATTAAGATTACAGATTACAATAGACTACAATGTTAGCTATAGGACCCTGGGAGGGGCAGGACTGGGAAGGCGCCCTGAGGTTTGAGCTTCCTTAGCCTCAGGGTAAATCTGCATCACCCGACACCCCACCGCCAATATTCTAATGAAAACAAAGCCTGGTGTGAAGCCTTGAAATAAATACGGACACCTTTCCGCAAATACGTTTTCCTTCTTGTTCTATCCAGGTTGCCCTAGGGAGCAAAAATGAAGAATTTTTAAATGAAACAAGAATCAAACAAACCCAAGTCCAAGCTCTAAATGTATTCCAAATAATTCCTTATAATAAACTTTTCTATGCCAGGATAATTCTACACTGTTTCTAGTTCACTTTCCAGCTGGTAAAATTCAGTTTCAACAGCTCTGGTTTGAAATGTCACTTTTGAAAGGAAAGTTTATTTTTAGAATTTTTTTCTGGGGCCAAGGAGCCTTGGAGCAGAGGATTCAGGTGTATCCAGAGAGGTGAAAGAGGCCTGGAGCGCCGGCCGGACAAAAGCACTCCAGACAGATTCAGGATGAGCAGTTGGAGGTATCTAAGGGTCCACAGTTACCAGGGAGATTTCTAGAGGAAGCCCAGTTGTAGTTTCATTTTGGGATGAGCTTACCAAGGCCAACTCTAGACTCCATCATCTGATGGGAGTTAAGTTTCTTTCTGCCTTTGTGGTTGTCCAGGCCTTACTGCTCAGTGGATCCTTACCCGAAGATGAACAGGAGAGGCCCTTGGCCCTCTGTGAACCAGGAGTCAATCCCGAGGAACAATTGGTGAGCTCCTTCTTTTGTGACTGGACACTGAATAATCTGCTTTGAGTGTTTGATTTAGTTTTAGCATTGGACACTCATCTGTGCCCTCTTAAAATGCTCTCTTCCCTGACTTCCACTATTCTGGTTTTCCTCATATATGTTTGACTACTACTTCCTTTCTCCCACAAATATTTATTGTGTGCTGACTATGTCCCAGACACTGTTTCAAAGAGCCAGAGCCACCTGAAGGACAGATCAGACCTCAGGCCCTCTCCTTGTGGAGTCTACATTCAGGTCCCTGTCGACTGATAAAAAATGCACAACCTAAAAGTCAAGGCTTATGTGTCATTCGGTGAGGACTTAAGGACAAAACTGAGGACTTAAGCCCAGGACACAGCACCTCAGATAACTCTGAGAGACTGCTCCGAAAAGGAAGGGGGGAAGCCAGGATATATAGGAGTTTTTGCAACAAAAACAGGTAGTCAGAACATCAAAAGATTACTCTTAATAAAAGAAAACCAGGTATTTCAAGGAATTTCGTGCTTTTCTATGTATGGGAAGATGCAAGAGTCTGGGCTCACTGAAGTCGTTCCTTTGATGTGCACCTCAGCTATCTGGGGCCAGGATCCTGTGCTTTCTCATCCTGAGTCTCCTCAGAGGTGGTTGCAGCAGTTGACTGCTAGAGGCGGGCATTCTTTGTGTCCACCCTGAATTCTCTCAGGGCTCACTGCCCAGGCCGTTGTCCTGCAGTGGCTTGATGGCTGTCTTTATTGACTTGGCAGGTGGCATTCTTAGTTCACATCCCCTTTGAAGCTTCTCTTTTTCTGCCTGTGCCTTAAATGTTGCTGCTCCTCAGGATTCCACTCTGGGCCCTCTTCTATCTTGTCCATTCACCTGGGTAATACCTGCTGCCATGGCTTCACTTGCTTCCCACCTGTCTCATATGTTGCCTCTCAAATATTTATTTCTAGCCTAGCTCTCTCCATGGAGTTCTACATTTATAAATGTAACATGCACCTGCCTGTTGCTTATCTCCACTATATGCCCCATAAGCATCTCAATTTCAATGAGTCCTAAATTAAATACCATTCTCTTCCTTCTCTCCCCATCCCCAAAACTACTTGTCTTTTAGGTTTCTGTTCTTTATCACTATCCATCTACCCAAATACCCCAAACAAATCTGAATCTCATCCTAGAATCCTTTGCGGCCTTTCCCTCTATATCCAGTTAGCCACCAAGTTTTTCAGTATACTTTTAAAATATCTTCATCCAGTTTTCTCCATCCTCACAGCTACTACTTTAATTTCAGACCTCCACCCAGTATTCTGGTGGCCTTCTAACTGTTTTTCCTGATTCCTGTCCTGTCCTCCTCTAATTCATTTTCCATAAAACAGCAAGAATAATTTGACTTCAAAGCAGATTTTATTTTGTCATCCCTTTGCCTAAAACTTTTCATCAGTTCCCCATTGCCCTTCATCATCCTGCTCCGTTTTCCTCTCGAGCCTCATCTCTTGTCATTTCTCTTTCCACTTGCCCAGCCCCTGCACACAACACACACATATTCATTCTAAACTTTATCTACATTCATCTACTCGCACCACCCCTGCCATATGCATCACTGGAGGGCAGGGACTGTTTCCTGTTCTTTGCAGCCACTGTACAGGGCTAGCATCTAGTAACTGCTCATAAATAGTTGTTGAATGAATGCCCTCTGAATTTTACAGCATAGGTACATAACCATCTCTTTTTGCCTTACATTCAGATTATAATCCAAAGTCGTCTGGATCAGAGTATGGAGGAGAATCAGGACCTAAAGGTATGTCAGGAAATGTACATTTTGCCCTTTAAAAAAAATTTACGGGACTATTACACACCAACTTCAGGACAGTAATGGGGAGCAGGGAAGGATTCAGACTCAAGACTTTGGCTGTATCTGTATTATGTCTTTAATTGAGAGAGAGAGAGATGTCCTAAATATAGCAAAAAGGTGATACCTTTTTAATCTCAGTGGTTAGTAATAGGTATCTATGTCATTATTGCTTATACCTTTCTGTATATTTGAAATGTTTCATATTGTTTATCTTTTTAATTAAAATAAACAGTGGATCTAATATCAATATGGTCATTTTTTAAATAACTGACATAACATTATATTAGTTTCAGGTATACAGCATATGTATATATTGTGAAATAATCACAATAAGCCTAGTTAACATCTGTTACCATACATAGTTACAGATTTTTTTCTTGCGATTAGAACTTTTTAAAATTAATTAATTAATTTTAAATTTTTGGCTGTGTTGGTTCTTCATTGCTGCGCGTGGGCTTTTCTCTAGTTGTGGCGAGCGGGGGCTACTCTTTGTTGCGGTGCGTGGGCTTCTCATTGCGGTGGCTTCTCTTGTTGAGGAGCACGGGCTCTAGGCGTGCGGGCTTCAGTAGTTGTGGAGTGTGGGCTCAGTAGTTGTGCCTTGCGGGCTCTAGAGCGCAGGCTCAGTAGTTGAGGCACACGGGCTTAGTTGCTCCGTGGAATGTGGGACCTTCCCGGATCACGGCTCGAACCTGTTTCCCCTGCATTGGCAGGCGGATTCTTAACCACTGTGCCACTAGGGAAGACCCCTAGTATGGTGTTTTTTAATGAACACTTTCCAAAATTCTTTTAGTTCAGTGGGTCTTAGCTTTTTCGAGGCCATAAGTATATGACTACAGCCATTAACCCTCTCCCCAGAAATCTGCATGAAAGCGCACACACCCACTCACTGACTTGAATTTTGATTGGAGTAACTTTGGAGCCCATCTGTGGAGTCCAGGTCAAGAATCCCCATTTTAGATATGTTAATCCCAAACTCTTGATGGGGTGCAATAGGAAAAGAAGAGAGTACAGTCTGAGTTGTGGGTGTTCCTCTCCTATAATCTCTGTCCTAGTAACAATCATAATCTGTTGTAAGGGAGGGTTAACTAAGTATTTTATTATTGGGCTAAATGTGTTTTTGTTTGGTCCATAAAGAACAATACACTCTTCGAGAACAGAAGCACTCTAATCCTTTCTGAACATTAAAAATGAAGATAATTATTTCATGAAATTGGGGGTAGCCATATTAAGATATGATCATATATTTCAGTGAGAGGGATTTAGATTGTTATGATTTATGATTAAGTTTCCCTGTTGGCGAGGATTGCTAAATGTAGGAATGAGAGCCTATGGGAATGTATGGTATCTTATTTCTTGGCAAGAAAGAGCATGGGCAGTTGAGCCTGGACAACTGGACAGCTGAGCCTGGGTGCCACAGGGAAGAATGGAATGGGTCCTGTTTGTTTCTGTGGGTCAACCTTTACTGTTTACTAGAAGGCAGAGCTGCCTTCTGCCTCGGTGGAAGGTTGATTTTTCTTGGAGTGGTTATCTGAGTTTTGTGTTCTTACTGACGGAATGAGGTAATGCTTCTGAAGCAACCCAGATGCTACCATCTGATCTAACTATATTTGGTTTGCAGAAGGAGCTGCTGAAGTATAAACAAGAAGGCAGAAACTTACAGGGGATAAAGGTAAAAAAAAAGACATATAACTCTTTAAATAAACTCTTTACAAAGTAAAGCAGTCTGTGGATAAGAGTGGGTACTTGGGGGCTAGCTGGGTCCTATAGTCTTTTCTTGTGTATATCTGATGGGGCCTTTCACAGGCTCCGTGCTACTAGTGAAGAGAGGGCTCTGTGGATGGGAAGTGAGACAGGTGGAGGAATATACCTCTTGCTGAGGCTTATTTCTGGTGGTTATGACTCATGGTGCTGTCACTTCCCTCTGCCACCTTGATTGTTTCTATGTGTGAAAACAATCAGTTATTACAGTTTTCTTCAGTTACAGTTTTTTGTCAGTTTTCTTCAGTTCTAAGAAGAATATACTCTTAGAAATTGTAATTTACTTAGGTTTTGAATAGTTAACATTCAAATGGTTTGAAGTTAAAAGAGTACAAAAGGATAATCCTTGAGAAGTCGGCCTTCCGGCCCTGTCCTCCCAGTCACCTAGTTCTCTTTCCTGGAGGCAACTTATCAGTTAGCACCAAATATGTATGTATGTGATTTTTCCCCAAATAGTTACATATTATAAATACAGTTTGACACGTTGCTTTTTTCACTTAGCAATGTATCTTAGAGATCATTCTATTTCAGTACATAAAGACCTTAGTATTCCAGTATGTGTATATCGGATAATTCATTTAATCAGTTCCTACTGATAGTCTTCTGGGTTATTTCCAGTCTTTTGCTAATACAAACAGTGATCTAGCTAATAATCTTGCTTATATGTTATTTCACCCAAGTAGGAGTATATGTGCTGAATGAATACCTGGAAGTGGAAAAAGATGTTCTCAAGCTGCTGCTTTTCCCTCTCCTCTTCCCGATACTCCCATTCATGGGCTAGACTAGGGTATAACTCAGCATCGTTTTCCAGAGTATTTTCTGTAGCCTTAGTCCTTTGAGATACTCCAGAAAACAGCATGTTTCATGCTCAAATAAGAAGCAGTGCTCTACAGGCTTGACGAGTCACAACGAATAATAGCATATTAAAGGACCAGAGAAGGTCTGTCCTAAAGAGTTTGGCCTAAAAAAAGTTAGACTATTAACCACAGAAGTGCTTTTTCCCCCATGTAACACTTATTAACATCCCATGGAGCACACTTTGGGAAACATTCCTCTGCACCACTGGTGCCAAGGGCGTCTTAGACCATCTTGCCATGTACTGTCATGGCAAGACAGCATATTTAAGAGTGGGCTCCCACATTTTCCAGAGCCTACACCGTTTCTCTGCAGTCTGTAAAGAGAGAAAATCAGGGCAAATCCCCTGTGATGCAGCTCCAGCCCATTAGTTCCATTTGAAGTCACCACGGTTGGAGGATTGTGTCATAGCTGATCCTTTTAAATAAGTATGTACAACCCACCTTGTCTGAGGCCTGGTGGAAACCAAGATGGTCCAAGCTAAGAGAAAGACAGCCTAAAGCTTGTAGGATCCTATGACACTGGGAAGAGGAAGCATCAGTCTAAGAACATTTGTGAACATGGAAATAGAATCCCAGTCCTGGTCCACACTAAGCACTGGAAGGCAGTGGAAGCAGGGCAGCAGCAGGGCTGTAGAAGGCAGGGTGGCAGTGCTTCCAGGGCTCCTATATGAAAAGGGTGTCAGACAGTGATAGGGCCCAGCCCTCTAGGGCAAAAGAGCTCATCTAGATTGAGTATTTATAGGCCCAAGATACAGAGAAGAAAGCCAGGGAGGTAGGAGGGAGAGTGCATTGTCCAAGGTCACTGTCACGTAAGCAAGTGGTAGACGTGTAATTTGAGACTAGGTCTGTCTGATCCCAAAGACCACTTATTCTTCCTCTAGGCCATCATGCTGTCAGCAATGCAGTGGGAAGTAGGGGCAAGTAATGGATGGAGGAAAAAATCAGGTTTCCATCAGCTTGGTAGGACAATGGATATGATTTTCCTTTAGATTCTAATGTCCTGGAAGGGAACTGAAAAATTTCTGCTCATCTCCTTGTGGCAAGACCCTGTACCCTTTTTGTCTCCCAGTTTAGTGATAACTGGCCAATTGATGAGTTGGGACCACAGTAGTGAGTGTGCTTTCTCCCCAGGATGCCTTGCAGCAGAGGCTGACTCAGCAGGACACGTCTGTCCTTCAGCTCAAACAAGAACTACTGAGGGCAAATATGGACAAAGATGAGCTGCACAACCAGAACGTGAGTTGAAAGAGTGAACTTGGACTTCACTGAGCCCCAGGTAGCAAAGTAGGATACAGTATAAAGTCCGTTTAGATCTATTCCCCATCAGACTCCTCTCTGTTCCCAGGTGAAAGCCCATTGCCACATTGGCCTCGAGCCCTTCAACTTTGAGGGCACTGAGACACTGAGGCTGCATTGTGGTTCTATAGTCTGATTATCTCACTGAAGATGTGGAGAGCGGCTGTGTGTTTTTTTTACCATAGTCATGCCCTCTCTGTGCTGTATGCTGTAACTGCCAACATCAACTCCAGTTACTAAGTAGCTGGTTTCCTACTGGATTGGCAGACAATACTTCCACACCAAAGAATGCTTTCTTATTCTTCTTGCAGGTGGATCTGCAGAGGAAGCTAGACGAGAGGAATCGGCTCTTGGGAGAATATAAAGTAAGAATGTATATCAGTTTGGAAATTATTTCCATCTGACCTTTGGTGAACAGCCTGTTGTTACTGTTGTTCAAACAGCACTTAAGTACTCTGTTCTCATTCTTGCTTTCTGCAAGGAAATCTTTTTCTGAGTTCCTTTGATCCACTAACCCTGAAGGTAGATAGCATGGCTAGGAGCAAGAACACAGAACTAGGAGTCTGGAAACTTCACTTCAGTCTTAACCTTTACCTCTAGCTAGCATGGATGGCATGCAGTGGTCCTCCTGCTAATGGTAGTGCCCATCCTCCTTCCCTTTCCCAGAATCCTTTGCTCCATGTGAGGCTCCCATGGTATATAACGTCTTCCCGTGCAGCTTGAGGAAAGGGCTGTTCCCTCTGAGGCTCTGCTTTCCTCAGGTGGAAATTCCATCACAGCAGGTGAAGCGTTGGACGTCCTTGGCTTTGCCGTGCATCTGAAGGCTGTGTCTCTGTTGCAGAAAGAACTGGGGCAGAAGGACCGCCTCCTGAAACAGTACCAGGCCAAGTTGGAGGAAGCACTTCGGAAACTCTCTGAGGCCAGTTACCAGCAGGTGGGGACACGTTCTGCCACGGACTTTCCTGCTCCTCTGACCTGAACAAGTCCTTTTCTGATGGAGTGTCTGATTTGCAGGTGGATCTGGAACACAAAGATGTCCTTCTGGCTCACTGTATGAAAAGAGAGGCAGAGGAGGTAACCTACCACTTGGGGTCTCCCTCCCATGTTTACAAGGGCAAAGAGGGAGATTCTGTTATCGACTCAGGGCTGAACCAACACCACAGGTCAGTTTGTCAGGAGGCGATTTGGCGAGGCACTTACAAGTGCGGGTTCTGGGATAAGAAAGTCTGGTTTCAAATTCCAGCTTTATTACTTTCTTACCATTGTGTACCTTCATTTGCTTCACTTTTGAACCTTAGAAATAACGTTCATCTGGAAAATGACAGTGGCCTTCTCTGACATTATGACGTGTACATAAGATAACCCATTAAGTTACTAAACACAGTCCTGGTAGATCCACCTGGCACAGAGTTAGGCTCAAAAAATACTAGTCATTGTTCTTTTTTTTTTCTGCTACTGAAGCAAAGGCAGGAGATGCTGGAGCAGCATTCTCAGGCCCTCCAGGGGCCAGGCAGAGGCTAGGTTGGGGCCTCCAGGTGAGGTTTTCATTTTGTTCACTCTGCATTCAGCGGTGCCTTCTGAGTGTCAAGTATTGGTGATATAGCAGTGAACAAAAGGGAAAAAAATCTCTGCACTGTGTCAGGAGGTGACCAGTGTAAAGAGGAAAAATAAGGTGGGACATCTTACTTTGGAATTCTCCATTATAGAAGCATCATTTCTTCTTGCCGCTATAGGTGACCCACTGCAGCAGTCACAACCCTCAAAGCAATGGTTTTCTCCTTCCAGTGGCAGGAAAAGGAGCTGCTTCAGTCACTCACAGAGGGGTAGGTGCTTAGGATTTGAGTACAGACTTGCCACTTCCAGCCAAAACCAGAAGAGTACCCTAGCCATCGCCAGTGGAGTAGGCCTTTCATATCCCCATTCCCCAATTCTTGCATCTGTTGGGTGTGTAAAGTTGTGAGGCACTTGCTATCCAAAATTAAGAATTAGTGGACAAACAGTGGGCTTGTATCTGTGGAGGAAAATTTCCTACAGTTTACACCTCCTCCCTCAAAAATAAAAGATCTCTTTTGGAAACCTCTCACCTCTATCTTCTTAAGCCCAGCAGTTGGGATGTGGTTAATAACATGGCAGCGTGCCGTGCCAGCAGCACCACATTTTTGCCCACAGAGCAGTGACCTGCAGCTTGTTCGGGATGCCCTCCGCAGCCTGCGCAACAGCTTCAGTGGCCACGACCCTCAGCACCACACCATCGACAGCTTGGAGCAGGGCATCTCCAGCCTCATGGAGCGCCTGCACGCCATGGAGACCCAGAGGAAACAGGACAGAAGGGTAACCCTCTTTCGGTGGTGTTTCTCTTGTTCCCCCAAAGAAGCTTGGTCTTATCAATTTTAATGTAGATGAAGGCAGTGCTAAGATATACAGTTGCTTTTCTCTTTGGTTTTCCTCTCTGGGGAGCTGACTGTTCATCATGGTATGACAGTCCAGGGAGGGAGTTCACGGGTAACTCTTGCTCTTGGCAACTGTGTAACTGTCTAAGGAACTGTGGTTCTTGACCCACAGGTGTCCCTTTACTGCCTATTCTCTGTCCTCTTCCCCCCGAATGAACTTGGCATTATATATGGGAAATATATGGGGAAAACATTGGAAACTAAAAATCTTTTTATAAATGTACATTTTTATTGTTAGAATAAACATGTCCAATTTTATATACTGTGGAAAAAGATGTGGTAGAAAAGTATATATTTTAGATACACTTTTAGGATTTAAGTTTCTTGGTTGAATTCTCCCATTAATTATAACTCTCGTGATTTTTGTGTGGCTCCCCAGGTTCGGGGCAAGTCACCCAGAACTCAAGCAGGTAGTGAATACCGGGAGTCCTGGCCCCCTAATTCAAGTAAGTACTCATTATTGCTTAGTAAGGACTCCTAGCATATTAGATCAGAAACTTAGTATTTATTATGCTACTGATATTTTGGGGATAGAGTTTTTCTTGTAGTACTTCACTCTTGTAATATGTTGTTTCTGTAGCAATACTAGAATTGAGTTATTTCTAGGACTGTGAAGACCCATAACATCATCATCACCACCACCTGAGTACCATTTGACCACGTGCAAGGTGCTGCTGATTCAGAGAGGCTAAAATATCTTAAATAAAATATCTTTGGAAATGTACAAGCTCAAAATAGTTACACCAAGCAAAGCAAAATATATATTAAAAAAAACACACTTACAAATCACCCTAAAGTTCCAAATAGCACAGAATATTTCCAGTTCTTCCTAGAGGCAAGAAGTTTAATTTCTTTGTGGACTTTCATTAAAACTTTGAGTGCATAGGTCATTCCGTTTGTTTGAACCTGCTCTGTGCCCACTCATTACATCTTTTTGCCTTGTTAATTCTGACAGGTTGGAAATCTACCCTGCCTAGTAATTTCTATTTTACTTTGTATCTTACCTTTTGGTCTAATAGCATTCACGTTTTCTTACCTTTTATAGTTTACCCAGGCCTAATCTTAAAATATCTAAATAATAATTTATAAAAACCAAATAGTTAAAGGCTGACCATATCAGATTTATATGTTAAATATATAATTTTTAAAACCACATTAATAAACAAAATCTAAAGTAAAACATTTAAAGCATTTGCACAAATATGAAAGGTAAAATATTTTTTGTAGAGTAGATAAGATAGCATTCTCAAGCCTCCAGGTATCTTTTCCTCTTGAATGAGATCTTTACACTGGGAATGAAACAGATTATGTTAGTACCAAAATTTGTTTCAGTTTCTTTTTCTAGCATTGTTTTGACCCAGTCATTTCTGTTTTCTTGGTAGGGTTTTTATTTTATTGTTATCCTCTTCAGTACTTCCTTTGGGTTAGTATAAACTGCCAATGTATGTAGGCTAAATATTTGGAAATTCTTTTTCAGAAGTATAATAAATTTCTCCCTCCCTGGAATAATTCTCTTGTGTATATGAATTACTTATTTAAAATACTACAAATAAATTCAGAGCTTCTTATAAACTAGGGTGTTAATCTAATATCTATATTTACAGATAAGCTGAAATGTCTCTCATCTAGAAATACAAACACTTGTGTAACTTGCTAGCCCTCTAGCTACTGGCTTACTTCTCTTATTCCCCTATGTCAAACTTCTTGAAAGAGTAGTCTGCAATTGCTCTTTTTTCATCCTTACCTCCCATTCAATTCTTAAACCACTAGTTGGACTAGTTGGACTCAGTTACTCCACTTAGTGTTCTTTTTTTTGGATCACTGTTGACTTTCTCGTTGCCTAATCAAAGTGGTTACCTTATCTTCCATAGACTTTTCAAAAGCATTTACTATTCTTGAATAGTCTTCTTCTGGAAACATTTTTCTCCTTTAACTTCACTACCAAACAGTTATTCATTCAACAGATATTTACTGAGCATCCATTATGTAACACCCTTGTGAGGCACTGGAGGTATAGAGATGGACAAGATGGACTTGGTACTTGCCCTCACTGGATTGTAGTCTCATGAAGTAGATACAACCTCCTCTTCTTCTCCTTCTCTGTCTAACCCTTGAATGTGCCCTGAGATTCCACTAAGGTCTAGACTTAGGTCTCATATTCTTTATAGGTGATCCCTTCTACTTCCATGGCTTCAGCTACTCTTGTGTGCCAATTATTCTTTTTTTATTTTAACATCTTTATTGTAGTATAATTGCTTTACAATGGTGTGTTAGTTTCTGCTTTATAACAAAGTGAATCAGTTATACATATACATATGTTCCCATATCTCTTCCCTCTTGCGTCTCCCTCGCTCCCACCCTCCCTATCCCACCCCTCCAGGCAGTCACAAAGCACCGAGCTGATCTCCCTGTGCTATGCGTGTGCTTCCCACTAGCTATCTAGCTTACGTTTGGTAGTGTATATATGTCCATGCCTCTCTCTCGCTTTGTCACAGCTTACCCTTCCCCCTCCCCATATCCTCAAGTCCATTCTCTAGTAGGTCTGTGTCTTTATTCCTGTCTTACCCCTAGGTTCTTCATGACATTTTTTTTTCTTAAATTCCATATATATGTGTTAGCATACGGTATTTGTCTTTCTCTTTCTGACTTACTTCACTCTGTATGACAGGCTCTAGGTCCATCCACCTCATGTGCCAATTATTCTTAAACTTTCATCTCTAACTCCAAACCTTTTCTGAGCTTCAGGGCTATATTTTTGAATGCCAACTGGGTATCTCTGTAGGTTGAAAGGCACTTCAAACTCATGTGCAAAACTGGACACAAAACAATAGAGTGGAAAAAAGATGGAGTATAGAATCAAACAGATCTGCGATGCACTTGTAGCTATCAGCATAGTATATCATGGGCAAGAGTATTAATTAATGTTGTATTTTAGTTTTCACATTTATGTAATGGAGATAATCGTAAAGGATTATGAGCATTAAGTACAATATTATATGCAAATAATCTGGTGTTGCATGTGGCATGTGAGATATGCAAGGCTATGCTCTTTCTCCTTTTCACTACAGTCAAATCTCCTAAAAGAGTAATCTTCTCTCTGAACCCACTTCCTGTCTTGCCATTTACTCTTAAGGAAAAACAACAACAATAATTATTTTAAAAGTAATACAGTAGACTAGTGGAATAGAATTGAGAGTTCAGATAAAACCCATATATCTATGATCATTTGACCAGCAAATAGTATCTTCAATAAATGGTGTCAGGACAACTGATATCCACATGCAAAAGAATAGAGCTGGACCCCTACCTCACACCATGTACAAAAATTAACTCAAAGTGCATTATTGACCTAAATACAAGAGTTAAAACTATGAAAGTCTCAGAAGAAAACACAGGGGGGAATATTCATGACCTTGGATTCTTAGACATCAAAAGCATGAAAAAAATAGAAAAATTGGACTTCATCAAAACTGAAAGCTATTTTGCATCAAAGGACATTAACAAGAAAGTGAAAAGATAACCAGAATAGGAGAAAATATTTGAAAATCAAATATCTGATAAGGGCCTGGGATGAACAATGTTTAAAGAACTCTTACAGCTTAATAACAAAAGACAGAAAAATCTGATAACAAATGGGCAAAGGATAACAAATGAATAGACATTTCCCTAAAGAAGATAAATAATTGACCAATAAGCACATGAAAATATGCTTAAAATCATTAGTTATTAGGGAAATGCAAACCAAAACTAGAGTGAGATACCATTTCATGCCTACTAGGTGGTTCCAAAAAAATGGAAAATAACAATTGTTGGTAAGGATGTGGAGAAATTGGAGCCCTTATACATTGCTGGTGGGGATGTAAAATGGTACAGCCACTATAGAAAACACTTTGGTGGCTCTTCAAAGAGTTAAACATAGAATTTACTATATGACCTAGCAATTCCATTCCTATGTATATACCCAAAAGAATTAAAAGCAAGTGTTCAAAAAAACAACTTGTACATATATCTTCATAGCAGAATTATTCACAATAGCTAAAAGGTGGAAGCAAGCCAAATGTCCATCAGTTGATGAGTGGATAAACAATTTCTTATATATGCAGACAATGGAATACTATTCAGCCATAAAAAGGAGTGAAGTACTGATACCTGCTACAACGTGGATGAACCTTGAAAATGTTAAGTGAAAGATGCCAGACACAAAAGGGCACAATTTGGATGGATCCTTTTATATGAAATGTCCAGAACAGGCAAATCCATAGAGACAGAAAGTAGAGTAGATTAGACAGATGTCAGGATTAGGAAGGGAGTGACTGTTTAATGGGTACAAGATTTCTTTTAAGGATAATGAAAATGTTCTGGAACTAGATAGTGGTGATTACACCACACTGTGAATGTACTAAATGCCACTGAATTGTACACTTTAAATGGTTAAAATGGTGAGTTTTGTGTTATGTGAATTTTACCTCAATTTTTAAAATGTGAATTTTAAAAAAGACCTGGAAGGAGCCTTGTTCCTATGCTAACAGAAAGAAAAGGTTGAATAGTCCAAAATACCATAACTTTCTTGAATCCATCAGAGAGATGAAATCAGAGGGTAGCTAACTAGCCAGAAATGTAAACAGGTCCCTTAGTGGACAGATAGGTTACAGCACTTGTTCACTTGTGGCAGAGCATGGGAGGAAAATGGGACCACCATACACACAGCTAAGATTTTAATGAATTGTGAAAGGCTTTGCAGAGATTATAGGAACCCTGGGGGCCATGAATGCAAGAATAGTTTGCACCTCCTTGCTGACTCTTCCATCGACTTCCATTTGGGTGCTTATGACAAAGATTTGTTGTGGGAAGAGAGTCTAGAGAAAACCTGTTTTGGTGGTGGAGGCCCAGAGCAGGGGAGCACCTGTCACTGCTGGAAAAATGTGAAGCCCCATCTGGACCTTTGTCCCTTAAAGAACAAAAGTCTTAAGCCACTAAGAAAGGGCAGCAAATTCTGTTGCCCCTCCCTCGCTTTCCCAGGTAAAGGTGAAGACCTATTTCAGCTAGGGGGAAGAAAAAAGGATGAAAGCACTCTCTATCCCAGGGGAGTGGCAGGAAACTGTATTGGGCTCAGATCACTAGAGGTTGCCTACCACTGGGGAAAGAGTAGGATCACTGAGAAAGCCCCACCCTCAAGACTGAGGTTGGATCATGACAACAGAGAAGCCCCCCTTATCCCTCACCACCAGATGAGCAAGTACTGTGTAAGAAGCAATAGCAGTCTGCCTCTGTGGGAGGGGCACACGCGTGAAGAGACTGACTCTGAGGCACAGGCACACAAGTAAAGTCTAAAGTTGAGGGTGGAGCAGGAATATTGAGGAAAAACCCTCCAGCAATCCAGCTACCTTCCTAAACATAACCCTAGAGAAATTTGAAGGTGATGGTGTGCTGAAAGTAACCTTAATAAAAATCCCAATCCCAGCTCAATTCCTGACTAGATTGGCTCAGCTGTCCCCACCAATGGCTGGGAAGTACAAGCAGTGTGCCCATTTCTAGACATAAACCTTTTTTACCTTAGTCTCTACTGTCTTACACGTGATGTCTGATAGTCAATAAAAAATTATGAGGCATCCACAGAAGCAAGAAAAATATAAGCTACTGTCAAGAGTCAATAAGCGTCTATTCAAGAGTAGACTCAGATATGACTAGGATGTTGAAACCATCAGAAAAGGAATTTTTAAAAACGGTATTAATGGCTGAAGTAAAAATGTTAATATAATGCATGTACAGGTGAGGAATTTTAGCAAAGATATGGAAATTATGAAAAGGAGTCAAATGGAATGTTAGAAATAAAAATAAATATTACGAAGATGAAGAGTGCCTTCAGGGACTTCCCTGGTGGTGCAGTGGTTAAGAATATGCCTGCCAATGCAGGGGACACGGGTTCGAGCCCTGCTCTGGGAAGATCCCGCATGCTGCGGAGCTAAGCCCATGTGCCACAACTACTGAGCCTGTGCTCTAGAGCCCCTGAGCCACAACAACTGAGTCCGTGTGCCACAACTATTGAAGCCCACTCGCCTAGAACCTGTGCTCTGCAACAACAGAAGCCGCCACAATGAGAAGCTTGTGCACTGCAATGAAGAGTAGCCCCCGCTCACCACAACTAGAGAAAGCCCGCGTGCAGCAACGAAGACCCAGTGCAGCCAAAAATAAATAAATTAATTAACTTAAAAAAAAAGTGTGCCTTCAGCAAGTTCATCAGGGTCATCAGAAGACTCAACACAGCTAAGGAAAGAATCAGTGAACTTGAAGATAGGTCAATAGAAATTACCCAAACTGCAATACAAAAAGAAAAAGAGTAGGAGAGAGGAAAAAACAAACAACCTAGAGCATCCAGTAGCTGTGGGACGATATCAAATGGACTAAGATACAAGTAATTAGAATCCCTGAACAACAAGAGATAGAACAGGGCAGAAGAAGTATTTGAAGAGATAAAGGCCAATTATTTTTCCAGAAATGCTTTAAAAACATCACACTACAGATCCAAGAAGTGCTGAGCATTCCAAGAAGTATGAATAGCAAAAACAACAAAAGAGTCAAATTGCTGAAAATCAAAGAAAAGAGAAAATCTTTTCCCCCTTGAAGAGGGGGAAAATTACTACATACAGAACAAAGATGAGAATTACAGATTTCTTATTAGACCTTGCAGGTTATAGGATAGTGGGGGGATATTTTTAAAGCACTGAAAGAAAAAAATCTAGAATTCTATAAAAAGCTAGAATTCTGTAGGTAGAGAGTATATATATATATTTTTACACAAAACCAAGAGAATTCATAACAAGCAGACTTGCACGGCAGGAAATGTTAAAGTAATTTCATCAGACAGGAAGAGTATGATATGAAAGAAACTGGGAGATGCAAAAAAAGTGGTTAAAATGAAGGTAAATATAAAAGACCTTCCCCCACTTATTTTTAATTGCTCTAAGAGATAACAGGCTGTTTAAAGCAAAAAATGTATTGATGTATTACTGGTTTATGCCATATGTAAAAGTAAAATGTATGACAATAATACAGAGATTGGGATGGAGGAATTAGGACTCTACTGTTGTCACTTCTGTAGTTCTTACATTACATGTGATGCAGTAAATATCATTTGAAAGCTGACTGACTAATTAAAGATGTGTATTTAAATCCAAGAGTGACCACTAAATTTTTAAAGAATTAAATAACAAAATTAATAGGGGAGATAAAAAGGAATTGTAAAAATACCCAATCCAATAGCAAAAGAAGTAAAATATCTCACTATTTAAAATATAGTTTCCATGTTGAAATGGTGTATTCAAACTGAGAATCTAAACACACTGGGCTTTGAAGACAATACCAAAATATATACATGTACACATACATATATACATATATATACATATATACACATACACACATACACACTCCAAAAGCGGGGAGAAAAAGAGGATAAAAGAGAAAAGGAACAAAAAACATGGAACAAATAGAAACAAGGGAGATGATAGATTTTAAAAATAATCTGGTTTTTATTACATAGTTTTTTACCACTTACAAAATTATTGTTTATCAGCATCATATTAATTGAGAAGCAGCCTTGTTTGATGGGGAAAACATAGCTCAACATTGTGAAGATGGTTCATTCTCCCCAAATGATCTATAGCTTCATGCAATTCCAATAAAAATCCTATCAGACTTTTCGTAGATATAAACAAGCCGATACTAAAATTTATATGGATGAAACTAGAATAGTTCAAAAAAAAAAGTTAAGAAAAAATAAAGTAGTTGAAGTGCTGCACTACCTGATTTCAAAACTAACTATAAAGTTAGAGTAATCAAGACAGTGCAGTATAGGTGAATGGATAGACACATAGGTCATTGGAACAGAGTAGAAAGTTCAGAAATAGACTTACTTATATTTGGCCAGTTGATTTTTAACAACAGTGCAAAAACTATTTGATGGCAAAAGGATAGGCTTTTCAACAAATTATTCAGAAAAAGAGCATTGACCCATACCTCATACCCTATATAAAAAATCAACTCCAAATGGATCATAAACCTAAACTTAAAAGCTAAAACTGATTTGTGATGCCTTTTAAAATCATGTATTAAATTTACACACACATGTATACGCAAGGCTATGTTTCTGGGTCGTTTATTCGCTGAGGTTTTTGTATATGATTTTTATAGTATTGTCACCCTGAAACAGCAATTATCATTTTATCACATGAGTTAATGTTGAGTAAGACTATTTTTCCCTCATTAATCTTTTTCTGTTTTACTCGAAAAGCCTGTGCAATCCAACTCAGCCTTCTTCATTAGTAACCTGAAACTCCTCTCACTAATGTCATCAGTGACCTGTTTACCAAATCTGTCTTTATCTACTAGACCTCTGTGTGGCATTTGACATACTCTTACCTTCAAATTCACCTAAAATGTGTACATAACATTTTATCGGTCAGCTTGGGCTGCCATAACAAAATACCATAGACTGAGTGACTTAAACAACAGAAATTTATTTTCTCACAGTTCTGGAGGCTGGAAGTCCCAAGATCAGGATGCCAGTGTGGTCAGGTTCTGCTGAAGGAGGGCTTTCTTCTTGGCTTGCAGATGGCTGCCTACCTGCTGTGTCTTCACGTGGTGGAGAGAGAGCGCTCTGGTGTCTCTTCCTCTTCTTACAAGGGCGCCAGTTCTATGGGATCAGGGCTCCACTCTTATAACCTCATTTAACTTTAATCCCTCTTTAAAGGCCCTATCTGTAATACAGTCACATGGGAGTCTAGGGCTTCAACATATGAATGTGGGGAGGACACAACTGAGTCCATAGCAATATTATTTTCATGTTTTATTTTATTATATTATAACTGTTTTGCTATTTTACCCCACTAGACTTTGAGCTCCTTAATGGGTGGGAATTGTACCTAGTTTATCTTTGTATCTCTAGTACTTGATACATAATAGGCACCCAGTAAACATTTTAAATGTATGATACTTCTGTTCCCCTAGCTTAGGTACTGGTAACTACCATGCATCTGTTTTCCTAGATTATAAATCTTAGTTATTTTTCCCTTTCCCTTTTATCCTTGATGTTCAACTATATCCAAAGTACTCAGACTTTTACCTTCTAAAGTTCTCTTAAATCCATCCCTTCTCTAGCTCCAGGGCTATATCTTACCCTTCCTCATCTTTCAGATTATTTTAATTGCCTCTTAATGGGATTACTGTTTCCAGAATTTCTCCCATCCAACCCATACTAGACCCATACTTGCTGCTAGACTGACCTTTCTAAAATGCCAGTCTGATCGTATCACTTCCTTTGAATATCTCCCCAGAGCTTAAGACTAATATCTAAACATCTTAGCCTGGCAGAGTCCTTTGTGATCTGGGCCCTGCTTTATTATCCTCATCTTCCATTACTTCCCAATGTATTACTTACACTCCAGCCTTACTAGTTGAGTTTCAGTTTTATAAATACATGATCCATCCCTTTTCATGCCTTTACAAGTATCCTTCATTCTGGGAATGCCCTTTCCAACTTCTATATCTGATATATTTTTTAGGTGCTTTGCTTAACAATTCTCCAACTATGGGACCTTTCTGACCTCTTCCAGGTAGAATTAACTACTTCATCTTCAGTCTTCTTGTGCAGTTTGTACCAATCTGATTTTAGTGTATTGTAATTATTTATTATCATACCTGTCATCTATATTGGACTGTGAAATCTTTGAGGTCAGAGGCATATAATTAATTTTATATTCTCAAAATCTAGTGCATGGTAAGTGCTCAATAAATGTTTGTTGAATGAATGAGTGAAAGGATCCATCATAAATTTAATGATAAGAGTGAATATTTTATTTTATTAAAAAGCCAGTGTGTGCCAGGCCCTGTTCTAGGTGATGGAGACAAAGGAACATCGTGGCATGTAGGTTTCAATAATTGGCATTCTTTGAAAAAAATTCTGAAAACTGATTGATTGCTGTGCAAAGAGAGAATGTTCCCTTGTCTTTCTCTCGTGTATTATTCATCCCTCCTACTTCCTTATTTTAAACCCCTTCCTAGGGAGTTCTCTCGTGGTCCAGTGGTTAAGACTCCATGCTTTCGATGCCGAGGGCCCTGTTTTGATCCCTGGTTGGGGAACTAAGATCCCACAAGCCGCACTGTGCGGCCAAAAAATCAAAAACAAAAACCAAAAAACCCCTTCCTAGAACTGCTCTCTGGTGGCTGCCTGTTTGATTGGGATAAATGCCTAGAATAAATGAAGAAAATGTGTAGCTGGAATTGCAGGAGTTATTTTAATAAAAGTTTAATTATTTTTGGTCCTTGTGATAGAAGTTTTTAATTGGTCTTTTCTTCTATTCTCTTAAAGTCATAATCACAAATAACTCATTGATTAAATTTTTCCATAAGTACCTATACAAAGAATAGAGACAAGATATGGATTAAGAAATTTAAGTTAAAAACCCCGGGGACCGGGCTTCCTTGGTAGCGCAGTGGTGAAGAATCCGCCTGCCAGTGCAGGGGACACGGGTTTGAGTCCTGGTTGGGGAAGATCCCGGATGCTGCAGAGCAACTAAGCCCGGGCGCCACAACTACTGAGACTGTGCTCTAGAGCCCGTGAACCACAACTACTGAGCCCGCGAGCCTAGAGCTCGTGCTCCGCAACAAGAGAAGCCATTCCAATGAGATGCCTACGCGTGGCAACACAGAGTAGCCCCCGCTCACCGCAACTAGAGAAAGCCTGCACGCAGCAATGAAGACCCAACGCAGCCAAAAATAAATAAATTTATTAAAAAAAAAACAACCACGGGGACCAACACATATAGATCCTATGTAGCTAAGGGATAAAAGTAGACTTTTTGCCCTTTAGACTGGAAATATAAGGCCTCTTGGAATCTGAGTTTCTACGGTTACTTTGCTTCTGTGTTTCTTGTTCGTAATCATTTGTCTTTTCATGAAGTTCATGTGCATTCTCTACCACTGACCTCCGCAGTCTAAATGCTGGCAGTGTCTGCAGCTCCTGCCGTGTGTCTATTCTGCCCTAGCTGAAATCTTGCCTGGCTTCTCTGACCTCTTTTGACTCTTGGCAACAGTGCCTGTCAGAACAGTTGCTGTTCCCCTGTTAGAATCACCTGTGACGGGTGAGAAATGATGGTCCTTGTGATAGCATCCATGTCCGAAGCACCTCTTGTCTTAGTGGCCCCAGTGGTGACTTCCTGTGGGTCACACACCCTGTGGACAAGGTGTTTGGCAAGAGTGTGAAAACTGTGCTATGACCTCAGGCAGCTTCATTCTCCTGGGACATTTTGAATAACTAGAAATGATGGGTTGTTGGAAGCAAATTGAATGTTCTGACCACAAAGTCTCTCTCTGATTGCAGAGTTGTCTCACTCGCAGAGCTCTCCAACTGTCAGCAGCGCCTGCACGAAGGTGCTCTATTTCACTGACCGGTCACTTACGCCCTTCATGGTCAATATACCAAAGAGGTGAGATTCTGGGATCATTATTTCTCCTTTAAAAAGGACAGGAAGGCAGAATCATTAGTTACTGCCCATCTAACCAGCTGTAAGGTGTTTGAGAAGCAGTGTAGTGAGAAGGGCACAGGAGATAGAGATTCAAGTTCTAGTTTCACCACTAACCAGTGGCATTACAAGGTACAGACACAATAATAGTGCTTCCAATCCTGATATGCAAAGATGCTCCAAGTTAGGAAAGCAATTTTTTAAGTGTTCAAAATAGCTTCTGCTGATAGCTTTGGATTACAGCCTGGCATTCCAGGGCTACTTATTACTCATTGATCTTTGTTACTATTTGATGACTGCAGCTAACCTATAGAGAATTCATGTTAAAAACCTTCAAACACTCAATTAATATACTCCCTTCTAAGGTAAATGGCTTTGAAATAAAGATTTTTAAACTCTGGAACCAACTGCTGAGAGAGGTGATAAGATTTCCCTTTCCTAAAGAGTCTGCTTGGTTTGTGTTAGAGGGGAGCTTTCTGAAGTAAAGATGGTGATACTTGATTTAATTCTACCAGCCTATAGAAATGGAATTGTTGCAAATAAGGAAATCAAGAGAACTTAGACATACCGATAGTTTAACAAATTAGATTTCAGAGACTTTGTGTCTTATTTTCAGAGTAAAACAGAAAAAAAGTAATTTGGCTGCTGCCAAAGCAATAAATCTATTTTAAATTCTCAGATCAACCCATTTGTAATGCCATTTTCATTCCCTAATAGTGACTGGCTCCCTAACTTCTGCTGTTTCAGAATCATCTAGGTTATCAAGGGTGGTGACCTAACAAGGCCACGTTGTTTCTGCCTCCAGAGACTTTGGCAGGGGCCTGGATTTAAAGCTGACATCAACCTACTGATAAAGAGTCTATTTTAGTGTTCTCTCTTTTTGTTGCAGGTTGGGGGAGGTGACACTGAAGGATTTTAAAGCAGCTATTGACCGGGAGGGAAATCATCGGTATCACTTCAAAGCACTGGATCCTGAGTTTGGCACTGTCAAGGAGGAGGTACAGAATCCACAGGGAGTCTGGGTGGTATTGCTGGTTGTTCTTGAACCCCAAAGACTTCTACTCAAGGACTAGTATCCAGAAGTACCTCAGTTCCCTAACCAGGTCAGAGGAGTTTCCCAGTGCCTCCGACCAGTTGATTACTCTAGACTGAGAAGGTTCAGGGAATGGCCCAAGAAGTTGATAGCTTCTTTAGTTCAAGGTCTTAATCACTCTAATCAAACTTGGATAGAATTTTTATTTTAAAAAGGAAAAAGTTTTGTTAGGGAAAATAAAGAACCTACATTGAACAAATGCTTGGCTTTCGAGTCTCTTTTCTATCTGTAACCAAACCTTAGAAAACTTTCTGCTTCCTATGTAGAGCAAAATAAACAAACTGGCATGAATATATGAAACTGTATATTGTGGTGGTAGTTTCTCATATAACGAAAATGAGGAAATTCTGCAAAGTCATCTATGCTTATTCTCAACTCCTTGACTATTTTCTTAGCTTATACTTCTCTTTGTAATGTATCTGCCAAAAACAGACCTTTTCTTTTCTTTTTTTTTGAAAGAGAGTTCTGAGTCATGACGTATTACGAGCGCTCTCATAGCGGTTACAGAATGAGAAAGGTTGGAAAAGCCAATACTTTGTTTTGTAAAGATTTTCTGGACTTTCTTGGTGGTCCAGTTGTTAAGACTCCTCACTTCCACTGCAGGGGCCACAGGTTCGATCCCTGGTCAGGGAACTAAAATCCTGCACGCTGCGTGGTGCAGCCGAAAAAAAAAAAAAAGATTTTCTCACTGAAATGTTTTAATAACCCTTTCTATTTATTAGTGGCTTAGGAAATGAATTGAACAAATGAGTGAAAAGAACTGCATGCACACATGTTAAGATTGGTCTTCGTTCTAACCCTTTCTTTACAATGCTCCGGGCCAAAATTTTCGCCTTTCTCATTTTTTAAATGCTTATAGTACTGCTTTCTTTTGAGAAGCCCAGAGTGCTCTATGGTTAGTAATTTATTAATTCTTATAAATCTCTATGAGCAAAGCAGTACTAGAGGGATGGGATGCGTTTACCATTTCATAGATGCGGAACTAAGGCTATATAAGGCATATGTATATATACACACATACAGTGTTGACCTTTGAACAGTATGAGTTTGAACTGCATGGATCCACTTATATACAGACGCTTTTCAATAAATACCTACTACGGTATTACACAATCAGCAGCTGGTTGAATCTGAGGATGCAGAACTGTGGATATGGAGGGCCAACTGTGAAGTTATATGTGGATTTCTGACTGCACAGGGCCAGGGCAGGGAGGAGGGTGAGCAGTGTCTCTAACCGCTGTGTTGTTCAAGGGTCAACTGTATATATATTTTTTAACCAGTTATAACTTTAGGGACAAAACCAAAGGGACATAGGCTCTAACTCAAGGCTTTCCTCTATACTTTTTTATCCTTTATGTCTGAGATCTTCTTTTTCAACCACAGATGTTTAGTGAGACTCCCTGTCTTACAATTTTTTCATGGTGGCTTTTTTTCTTTCTCCAGGTTTTCCATGATGACGATGCCATCCCTGGATGGGAAGGGAAAATTGTAGCCTGGGTGGAAGAAGACCATGAAGAGAATTAATGCTGACTATTAGATTGAGGGCTTGTGGAGCTTGGCAGTCCCTGGCTGCTTCACTCAGGAGAGAAGACTAAAACCAGAATACACTAAGAAGTTTTTAGTTTGTGCTGCCAAAACAGAAGCTTCTCCAAGTGTGACAGCTATAGGCCAGTCCTATTTCTGTGCCTGGCACGTGTGGTACTTAAAGTCCCTGTCCAAAAGTAGACCATGGGTTCTTGTGGAGTTCCTTGTCCGTGGGAACACAGTGTTTTATTCTACTCTGAGGACAACAAACCGAAGGCCTTAAACAATGGGGATGGATGATCCCACTCCTTTATGGGCATGGCTGCTATTATCTGGAACCTGGGAACTGGATGTATCACTCCTGTGTGTTACAGTATTATTTTAATTGGCCTCAGTGGTTGCAGCAGAGTACCAGCATTTGTACTCACAGACAAGGTGAAGGTACCAGCTTTTTTGCTTCTTTGCAGCTATTGCAAACCAAGAATAACTCGTAAGGTGGTACCAAAGATGAAAGCCCACTCTTCAGGAATTTTTTGGACTGGACGTGGATGGTGCTGAATTGTTGAATGGATTGAAAAAGGGCTGCCCATATTGTGCTATATACTACGCTAAAACCATAATTAAGACCTTGGGCTGCCTCTTGTGTCTTAACTGGTTTTGCAACTTGTCCTTTAGCCCACAGAGGGCATATTTCATGTACTGCTCATTTTCTCTGGGGACTCTTTAACTTTAGAGCCATTTTTTCCCCTTCCAACTGATGAACTTTGTGTTTGAAAGGAATAAGGAGTGAAAGTCTCCTTTCAAATCCAGGCGGGTATGGAAAGGTGCTGCTACCCATGTCTTCTTGACTTTCTTTCTCTCATGACTTTCTTTAGCTCATGGCATCTCCTTTGCAGTCAAAAGGAAACAGGCCATTAGCTTCAGTATTTGTGATTTATAAGTACTGAGCATGAGTTACTGGTCTACCCCTCTTCATTTCAAGGCCAGAGTTATTTTCTATTATATATTTAGTCTAGGCTGATCCTTTGGCCACAAAAGAAACCATGGGGGCATGGAGCATGAGTTGTGAATGGCAGGGTTGATTCTGGGTGATAACACCTAGAATCCTTTCTCATGTGCAACACTGTCAAGTGTAGAAGCTAAGATTTAAACTTTCAGAGATTACTTTATATCTTGAGTTTTCTCATTCATTCACCAAGCACCATCAACCAATCAGATATATCAGTCTCTCTGCCTGTGATCACCAGTGTACACTGCCAACCAGAAGAGTCAGACAGATCAGCTGTGGGTTCTTGACCTGTCTGTCTCTAGTTCATCTCCCCTTTTCAGCCATTTCAACAGACGACTGATCGGAGCTCTGAGATGACGTTTTGTTGTTTTATATAGATGTGTCTTTAAGTTCATGTTTGGAGAATTCTTTTCTACTCATTTGCTTTTTGTCCAAGAACCATGTCTATTTTTATAACTTGAGTGAGAGTTCTGTATATTCTCACATTCTGTATACTAGATCCATTTTCTAGAGAACCCAGTTGCTTTTATACAGGCTCTGCTCTTCTTACCAGCCCTTGTGGTTTCGGAACAAGCTTTATTTTATTACAAGTATACTAATGACAGATTACTCCTGTTCCAATTCTACCAGCCTTTTTAGTTATGGAGTTAGTTTTACGGAACCTATTTGATGGCTCCTCCAGCTGACAGAAGGAACTCAAAAGACACCTGATGTCCTTCATGTAAGTTTACCTGGTCTCCTCCTACTGAAGAATGATTTCTCATCAGAAATGACTGGGAAAATTTGGGAAAGTCATTTATAAGCAAGAATAATTCATTATGAAAGCAAACAGAAGAAAACAGTATATTCTCCATTCCCCCCCCAGCCAGCCCCCCCAGGAAATCTGGAGAAGAAGTCCTCATGTCACCAGTTTCTCTGTTGCATGTATTTTAGTGTTTTGCTATAAGACAGCATGAGGGTTATCAGGCCAAAATTTGTTATTGTATTTTCAGTACAATTTATCTTGAACATCTGTCGCTTAAATCAGTTTTACTTGTCAGTTTTCTTTCAGCAAACATTCTTACTATTATGTAGAATTTAACTTTTCAGAGAAAATTAAATCAGAGAAAATTTTCAGAGTCCTCTACCTTCTTTGTCTTTTATCTCTATGTCTTTTGGAAAAGGAGCTGCATGGCCTTAGTGCCTCCACAGAAAGCTTAAGTTGAATTAATAGCTCATTAATCTCATGCCACGGGTGATAACTAAGCACCCCCATTACAGGATGGCACACCAGAGTGTTTGTATAAAATGTGTTGGTAATCCTCATTCCAGTTTCTAAACAGAGGAGCCTTCTAGGAGGAGTGTGCATTGATTCATTCTGGTTTGAATTGTCTCCTATTTGATACACTAGGAGGCCTTTTGACTTATTCAGAGCATTACCCCCTACTGGCATTTGTGTGGGACAGTCCATCCTGCTACTGCTGAAGTTCTCTTTCTTTGAGAAAACTAAGGAACTAGAATGTTTAGAGTTCATGAAATAATCTCTAAACCTGATTTAAAAAATGACCCTCTCACAAAAACTAAGTAAAAAGCTCAATTCCTTAAACAGTCTTCATTTAAAAACTGAAGACTGTTCTCACTCAGTTAACTAAAGTAGCTGGAATTGGAACACTTTACAATTTCTACCTAAAGAATTTAGGTTAAACTTACTTGGTAATATCAATGCTGCTTACTGACCAACTTTCCAGCTCTTTTTGACCAGGAAGGTTGTAAATTAAGGAAAATATCTTTATACTCTGTATTCAATCCAAGAGGACTCTAATTACTTAAAATCATTTAGGTCATAATAATTTTCATTTTTTTCCATAAAATAAGCTTTATGATTGCACACTCCTTCTATTGTCTGAATTTATGTAAGAGGTACAGCTTGCTTAAAATATATACGTAAAGTTATATTTTCTTAGAAACATGGATGTTTGCAACCATTGCTTTCAAAGAGATTATTACCATGTATTCTGTTTTACGTTTTCATGAAGATTGTGTTATACCAGAGGCTTCTGATTATCAAAGTGATAAACAGTTTTAACTGTCTGTACCAGATTTGTGAACTAATTTAAAAAAAACCCAGAAACAAACTACGAATAAAATGGAGTTTGCAAACTAAATACCATTAATAATTTTCACTTGTGTTTACTGACTGAAATTAATCAAGAAAGCCATTTACATTTAGTGAAAGTAAATTTCCTCAAGTGATCTCCCTGGTAGCATGTTTACTCATTACTTGGGGAGTAATAGGATTACTTGGAGAGATAAGGATTACTTTATTGCTACAGATATTACTATTGGTATTTCTAATGTAAGTGCAAAATATCAATAGGTTATATTATCAAAGAAAATTCATTTACGTAGCACTTCTTTTGACATTATATATAAATGTGCAAACAAGTAAGAACCCAAGACTCTAAACTGTATGACAAAACAGTCTCTAATGCAAAAGCAAGAAACATTAACAAGAGGCTTTCAGGAATGTGTATTTAAAAGAACCAGAACTTTCAAATTAATTTGAAAGATGCCTTCCTAAAACTTAGCCTTCATTTATCACTTTAAATGTTTTATATAGCTAAATCTTTAGCCCTGGGTGCTTTCACTTGCCTTCCAATTACATACTTTCAACTATTAATTACAAGCCATTTTAACTGGGTTATTCCATTATTATGTTAAAATTAAACATGTAAAGAACTTTCACTACCAACTAATTCCTCTTTACATCTAACCCATTCTGTATCAGTAATATCATTCTACAAGTCTCAGGACTGATTTGACAAACCTAATTATTCCTAGCTTACCTCTGGGGTAAACTTACCACTCCTAGACTGTTTGACCTGTGCCCTCTCATGATTTAGCTACACCTGTAAAAAGTATATTCAAAATGCAAACTTGCTATGCACTGAAAGATGCAAAACAGGTTTAAGCAAGGCTACCTAAGTAACTAAACAGCAAACTGAAGATCATCTCATACAAAGACTAATTTAAAGTAATTTAGATCCAGTTATTCAAATGCAGTGGAAGTACTGTAGTAAGATATTTTAGCCAATTCAAAATCGTTAACATTTTTATAATAATTTAGTTACAGTATAAGCCCTTTCACTAATCACAATTATTCTTACGTTGCTTCTTCCAGTTGTTACTCATAAGTAGTTTTACATTATGGTAACAATATAATTGCTCTACTCCTATTTTTATTTTATTTTATTAATGTTTTGGCCACACCATGGGGCATGCAGGATCTTAGTTCCCTAACCAGGGATTGAACCTGCGCTGCCTGCAGTGGAAGTGCAGTGGAAGTCTCTCTACTCTTAGTATTTCAAATGTGCCTTTCCATTTAATCTGGGAATTTTGTTTCTCAGTTGTACTCCCTGCATATTATTCTGCCAGACAGCCGTGCCTGCTTAATCTTTTCCTCATTTTTGGATAGTTAACGTTTTTCCAATTCTTTTTCTGTCATGAAGATATTAAAACTTTTTTTTTTTTTAACCTTATTTTGGATGCCTTAAGGATACTAGAATAGGATTTGGGGGAAATGTGCAAACATTTTTTCCCTGGTTCTTTTTCCTTACTATCCTACCATCTCTAAAAACAACCTCCCGACGAATGCATCTCCTTCTCTTCAATCTCATTAATACTGAGATGTTAGACTTTTTAAAGTTTCCAATTTAAGTAGGTATGATATAGTGCCTTCTGGCTGCCTTATTTTTCCAAATGTTTAATTACCAGCAAAGGTGAACATGTTTTCAAATGTTGGTTTTTCTTACTTCTTGTGTTCTTGATGTACACTGGGGATTTAGGGATATAAATATAATACGTGCTTCCTTCTAGTTTAATGTCACTCTCAGCTGAGAAATGAGACATTTTCTAATTATAGGATAACCCTACACAGAAGGGTACCTAACAAATGTAGGTAGACGGGATTACATGGCAAATTAGAAACACAAATCTGTTTTGTAAACTTGTAGCTTCATACATAGAATATGCTTAATCCTGCTACAGTACTCCAGGATGTGGGAATATATCTTCCATTCGGCTGCCCTTCACATCGTTTGGCTGGTAAACCTGTTCACCCCGGTTTCCTGTTGGGCTACAAACCTGAAATTAAATCTTTGTAACCCAGTACAGCCTGCGCGGAGCGAAGCCCCAAACCTGGTGGCGGTTGGGTCCGTTGAGGCTGCGAGCGCATCCGGCGAGCACAGTGACGCGCCCTCTGGCAGTTCTCTGCCGGAGCGCCTAGACCCGCCCCTCGGCCGCAGGCTCTCCGCGCCCGGCTGATCCTCGAGACCCTTCCCATTCTTTCCTCAAAACGGGGCCACGCCCCTCAGCCCACCTCTGACCACTCTGCCTGTATCAGCCCCGCTCTCGCCACCTTTTTAGGCCCCTCCCTTTCGGCCGTGCCCTACACAGCGCTTAGGTGAAGTCCTCCTCTGAGATGCGGCCACCACTGCGAGCCCACCACCTGCCACTCCTCTCCACGTCTAATTCTTCCAGACTCGGCGTGCGGAAGCTCCGCTGGAACGCCCCTGCCACTCGTGGCTCCACAGTACCCGCCCTGGGCCACCCTCTTCCCGACACCCGGGAGAAAGACCGTACGTTCTACACGTTTCTGGTCCACGGAGGGTGTAAGGCGAATCTTTGGAGCCCGTTTTACGACAACTTGCGGCCGCGCGGTGCGGCTGACGGCAACGACGCGCTGCTCTTGGAGAGGTCACTTCGGAGACGGCGCTGGCTTTGGGGTGTGGGGGTCAGCGGCAGTATGTGGCGCGTCTGTGCGCGACAGGCCCAGAATGCAGCCCCAAGGGCAGGATTTGGGGCTCGGTGGACGGCCTTGCGGGAGGAGCCGGGAGCTCGGTGCGTGACCCCGCAGGCTGGCTCGGCTCCGGCTCGTTGCTGCAGCAGGACCACAGGGTATGGCAGGCTCCGGGCACTCTGCGGCTGGAGCCCCAGCTCCTGGGCCACACCGCGGAATCGCGTCTTGCTGCAGCTTTGGGGACCTCCTGGGCGCCGCTGGTATAGCCTCCCCCCGCATCAGAAGGTGAGCCCCATACCTGTCCTTCGCGGGACCCCGTTGTCCTTCATGGGATCCTTCCTCAGAGGCCTCAGTCAGTGATCCTCCATCCCCCTCCAAGTATACTGCGTGTCAGTGTCCCTTCTCCATTACCCAGCTTTGCTGTAGCTCTTGAGCTTCCTTCTCCTGACCTATTCCATTGAAGAGCGCCAAGCCTGGGGCGGTATGTGGAACGTCTGCTGAGTACAAGCTGTGAGACCCACGCAGGCCTGTGGAGCGGGAAGCCTGTCCTTCTGGTGGAGAGCTTCTGGTGGCAGGAACCCCCTTTATATCCCCAGTGCCCACTGTGTGTTGGGACTCAAACTCTTTGTGTTAAATTGTAGTGACTTGAGTGAAGCGTTAAACCAGAATGAGAGTTAGGTAGCTCTTTGTAAATTTTGTATTTCTCCTTTGTCTTCTCCAGGTTCCATTGCCCTCTCTTTCCCCCACAATGCAGGCAGGCACCATAGCCCGCTGGGAGAAAAAGGAAGGGGAAAAAATCAATGAGGGTGAATTAATTGCAGAGGTAAGTTGTTTTGAAATATGGAAATGAGTTAGAAGGGACCGGCTTAGCTAAACTGAGCATTAACTTCCTGAGTGAGTGGTTATCCCTTTTGCTTAAGAAACTTTTAGATGTTTTTTACAACTTGATATTAGAGAAGGTTGGTTAGCTAAATAAGTTAGCAGCAGCTAGCCAAACTGATTTTTAGCTAAGATATTTTTAATAGTAATTCTTTCAAACCTGTGATAGAGGCTTTATTTTCTCGTGACTGTTGAACTGTATGATTTTTTTTAAATTGAAGTATAGTTGATTTACAATGTTGTGTTAACTTCTGCTGTACAGCAAAATGATTCCGTTATACATATATATACATTTTTAAAAAATATTCTTTTCCATTATGGTTTGTCACGGGAAACTGAATAAAGTTCCCTTGTTGGACCTTGTTGTTATCCATTCTATGTAATAGTTTGCATCTGCTAACCCCGAACTCCCACTCCATTCCCCTCCCGCCCCATAACCACAAGTCTGTTCTCTGTGTCTGTGAGTCCGTTTCCGTTCTGTAGATAAGTTCATTTGTGTCATATTTTAGATTCCACATATAAGTGATAGCGTGTGGTATTTTTCTTTTTCTTTCTGACTTACTGCACTTTGAACTGTATGATTTTAGACACAAGCTAATAAACTTCATACTGGCAGCGAAGTCTAAGCTCCTGCTTTTGTGTTAAAAGGTTGAAACTGATAAAGCTACTGTTGGATTTGAGAGCCTGGAGGAGTGTTACATGGCAAAGATACTTGTTGCTGAAGGTACCAGAGATGTTCCAATTGGAGCAATCATCTGTATCACAGTTGAAAAGTGAGTAGTACCATGGCAATCTGTGGAACTTAGATGCTCAAGTGGAGTATTTTAACCCAGAATTGAGAAGTTAGTTAAAGGCTTCTAAGACTACTGAATCCACTTTATAACCCCCTTATACTTATGCATTCTTTCTCTTCCTTAGACCTGAAGATATTGAGGCCTTTAAAAATTATACACTGGACTCTTCAGCAGCACCTACCCCACAAGCAGCCCCAGCACCAACCCCTGCTGCCACTGCTCCGTCACCTGCGCCTCCCGCTCAGGCTCCTGGTAGCTCATATCCTCCTCACATGCAGGTGAGGCTCAGCCTCTGGGTGTTTGCTCTAGAAAATTTATTATTCATTTATTATTTTTCATAGGTGGCTCTCACATCCTGGGAACTGGCATTAAATATGGCTAGTTTTTGTCATTTGAAAGTAAATAGAGGTTTAAACATGCAAATTGACAACTTTTATTCCTGGTGGTTATTTCCAGGTGTGTGAACTTGGCTAGTTCTTTTAACCTTTCACAGCCTCAGTGTAGCAGATAGGATAATGTTTGGTACTTCTCATTCAAGAACATCTTGTTAGATTTTGAGGATGATTTGTACTTATACTACTCCCTGTATAAACAAGAGTTTTTAGTAGGCCCCAAGTACTGTCTGTTGAATGAAAGTTCCCAATTGGTGTTTTTCCTTGACATGTGGTATTCTATTTTCTAAGAGTAAGTGAAGTAGTCCAGTAGTATTAATAAAAGACTGAACTAAAATAAAGAATAAGTGTCAAATAGACATATATAATAACATTGCAACAAAGCTGAAGGTGGTAAATATAGTCACTGTTGATTCTATTAACTAAATCAGTTTATAAGAAGCTAATTAGTTTATTAGATATTAAGATTATCCCATCTATATTTGTGTTTCAGATACTGGAAATGGATAAAAGCCAGCTGCACTTTTTCTAAAGGATTAAGACTAGAACTTTCCTTCACTTAGTTTATTTGTAGAAATTTTTGTATAGGAATAATTTTCTCCTTTGGACATCATGTTCTATTCCATGGTCTTTTTTTCCCCTATAAATTTATTTATTTATTTATTTATGGCTGCATTGGGTCTTTGTTGCTGTGCACGGGCTTTCTCTAGTTGCGGCGAGGGGAGGCTACTCTTCGTTGAGGTGTGCAGGTTTCTCATTGTGTTGGCTTCTCTTGTTGCGGGCCCTGGAGTGCGTGGGCTTCAGTAGTTGTGGCACATGGACTCAGTAGTTGTGGCTCGCGGGGGTCTAGAGCACAGACTCAGTAGTTGTGGCGCACGGGCTTAGTTGCTTCGCGGCATGTGGGATCTTCCCAGACCAGGGCTCGAACCCGTGTCTCCTGCATTGGCAGGCGGATTCTTAACCACTGCGCCACCAGGGAAGTCCTCCGTGGTCTTTTATTAACATTCACTCATTATAAAGTTTTGCCTGGTGGTCAGTTCACACATTTATCTCATCCTGTTCTGCAAATTCTGTCTCACTACACAAGACAGTACATTTCTCTATAATTTATGTCTTTGGCTTTTTGTGAACGTTTTAGGGTTCTGTCTTAATTATCCTTTAAGATACAGTATAGAGATTATTGGATCCACTAATTTTTAAGAAGTAGATGAAGATGAGGGACTTCCCTAGTGGTCCAGTGGTTAAGACTCCACGCTCCCAATGCAGGGGGCCCGGGTTCGATCTCTGGTCAGGGAACTAAAAAAAGATTCTGCAGGTTGTAATGAAGATCCTGCACGCAGCTACGAAGGTCCCGAGTGCCACAACTAAGTCCCGGTGTTGGTAGGTAGGTAGATAGATAAGATAGATAATTCTGACCAAGGAAAGCATTTTAAAAATTTTCTAATTAGAGTTCTAAGTTTTGTTTTACTCCCCCCCTCACCTTCCTGAGACATCATCAATTGAAATGATTTTTCTCTCAGCATAATCCTATTGTTAATTAGAGGGCTTCCCTGGTGGTGCAGTGGTTGAGAGTCTGCCTGCTGATGCAGGGGACTCAGGTTCGTGCCCCGGTCTGGGAAGATCCCACATGCTGCGGAGCGGCTGGGCCTGTGAGTCATGGCCGCTGAGCCTGCGCATCCGGAGCCTGTGCTCCGCAACGGGAGAGGCCACAGTGGTGAGAGGCCTGCGTGCCGCAAAAAAACAAAACAAAACAAAACAAAAAAAACCTAAAAGATAGCAAAGAAAACCCATAATGAGTAAGCATCCAAATTCAGTGGACATACAAGCCATATAAATAAGAAAGCAATTTTAAATTTAGATCAGCCAATCTGATGTTTAGATTTTACTGGGGTGGAAGTGACTATTGTAAGAGCAGTTTGTTCATTTGTTCATTCATTCATTCATTTTTTTTTTGCTGCACCGTGTGACATGTGGGATCTTAGTTTCCCGACCAGGGGATCGAACCCGTGCCCCTGCATCGGGAGTGCAGGATCTTAACCACTGGACCGCCAGGGAAGTCCCAAACAGTTCTTAATAAGAGTTTTTTTTTATCTTGAAAAAGTATCTGGGAAGTTTGGGAGAAATTCAGTTTCCCCTGAGTGAAGAGATAGATGCCAATACAGCACACAGTAAAATTTTAGTGGAAAGTCTGGACTAAGGTCATTCTGTGAAAATGAAAAACTGTAGCTTAATCTAAGTGTTAAGAAAGACAAAAAGATGTTCTGTGCTTAGATATTTATTGAGGAATTAATTTTTAGTAAGAACTCTTTCCCATCTGCCCATTGTTTTTACGTTCGGAGGGTGGAAAAGTATTTCGAAGGTGGGTCAGAGTATCGCTGGTACTATAAAAGCTTGAGATTTGAAAGATTCATGTGTAGGGACACTTGAGGCAGTGGGCGTTTACTGCTGTGGGGGCATGGGAATTTGGATGGTCACAGTCACTATCATTCCATAAAACTGTTCGCTGGCCTGAGTTCCACTGTGTCCACAGCTTCCTAGTATTACACAGTAATAAAATGTGTTTGTTTCTACAGGTGCTTCTTCCTGCTCTCTCTCCCACCATGACCATGGGCACAGTTCAGAGATGGGAAAAAAAAGTGGGTGAGAAGCTAAGTGAAGGAGATTTATTGGCAGAGATAGAGACTGACAAGGCCACTATAGGTGAGATTTCTTCAGCTCTTAATGGTTGAGGCACTGAGTTTTCCAATGAGGGAAGAGGATTGCCGTCCTATCCTATAATGAGTGAGTGATAACATGAAAAATTTTAATTCTTGGGATTCATTTCCTGGAACAGAATATTTCATAACAAAAGTGTGCATAGTTGGATTTGTCAGTACCATACTGTAGTCTCATTGGATCAAGGATATGTCAGCTTAGGGATTATTTTTAGGCCAGAGTTTGCTTATTTATTAGCCTTATCATTGTCTAAACTGGGCAAGGGGGAAAAAGAAGAAGCAGGAGAAAATAACATCAAAGGCAGGAAAATACCAAAAAATTTCAGATGACTTTGAGGGAAGACTTGAAAGCAGGGCTTAGATTGTTTTCATAGTTTGAGAATGAGTGATGGAATGTATGTATTACCTGTTCAGATATCATATCACATTTCCTTTTATTCCCTCTCATTTATTTTTATGCTTAGAACAAAACCCATATAGATAATCATATTTGTCATACCATGTATAGATATTTGTATTCTCTTTTTTTTTTTTTTTGCGGTACGCGGGCCTCTCGCTGTTGTGGCCTCTCCAGTTGCGGAGCACAGGCTCCGGACGCGCAGGCTCAGCGACCATGGCTCACGGGCCCAGCCGCTCTGTGGCATGTGGGATCTTCCCAGACCGGGGCATGAACCCACGTCCCCTGCATCGGCAGGCGGACTCTCAACCACTGCGACACCAGGGAAGCCCTAGATATTTGTAGATAAATGTATTTCCTGTCCAGTTCTCAGAGATGCAGTAGGAGATTCTGGGCATCCTCTGCAGTGGTTGTTTTCAGATTTTGTTATTCAAACCCTTGATGGCACGTTGAGGCAAAGGAGAACTTAAGGAGCAGCACTCTACTGTTCCGTGCCCGCTGCCCCACTTCCACCAGGACACCTCCTTTTTATCTTTCTGCATATTGCGGTTCCTCCCATAAGATTTTATTAGAAGAAAGGATTCTGTTTGTTGAAAAGAGAGAAACAAACAAAAAAACCCTGGCAAAAATAGATCTGCTTTGCATTTTAACTTGAATACCAATGTTGCTGTAGAGACTAGTATTCTAAAGACTCTGGTCACTAGAGAAGTATTACCTTGGTCAAACTCTTTAAACTCTATTGTGGTCTTGGAGTCTTTTTTTTTATACATGTCTTGTATATTAATTCTCAACTGGGATATGGAAGGATTCATCAAAGATGTGTTGGTCAGGGAGAGGCACAACGCCACAGAAAGCCAAGATCTGGAAGGCAAAGTTGTCCTCTCCAATGGGTTCTTTTAGTTTTACTTTCGGAACTCTTCATATTTGAGTTCCTTGTAAGAAGAGCATAGCTGGGAATTCCCTGGTGGTCCAGTGGTTAGGACTCCATGCTTCACTCCCGAGGGCCTGAGTTCAATCCCTGGTGGGGGAACTAAGATCCCGCAAGGCGTGTGGCCAGAAAAAGAAAAGAAAAGCAGTAACTGAATAAAGTCAACACCACAGAATCTCTAGTTATGCTGTATTTCTTCATAATGAAATAGTTGGTGTAATACCAAGCATGACCTCTCAAAAAGTTGCAAAGATGCTTTTAGGGGTGTAATCCCATGTCACTATCAACTATAGTAGGTCTTTTAATTTAACCATGTGGTTCTGATCTTTAGCAGTACAACTGATGCCATCTTGGAGTCTTGTGGGTCTGCAAGGGGCTGCCCCTGGGGATGTTTTAAAGAAAACGTTCAGAACTAACCCCTGTGTAATCTCTTATAGTTTTATTTAACAGATATTTATTTAGTATTTACTTTGTGCCAGGTACTGTTTCTAAATACTTGGAAAATGTTCACTTAATTTTTGTAATATCCCCGTGAGGTAGGTACTATTGTCATTCCCATTTTGTAGGTAAAGAGGCTGAGACACAGAGAGGCTAAATAGCTTGCAAAAGGTTATATAGCTACTTTGAAGAAGAACTTTTTACTTAAAACTGTGCTTTGAGTTTGGTAGAATAGTGGAGTCCTTTAAGTTCCATAATGGTTTTTTCTTTCTATTTAAGGTTTTGAAGTACAGGAAGAAGGTTACCTAGCAAAAATCCTGATCCCTGAAGGTACAAGAGACGTCCCTCTAGGAACCCCACTCTGTATCATTGTAGAAAAAGAGGCAGATATACCAGCATTTGCTGACTATCGGCCAACTGAAGTAACTGATTTAAAACCACCAGCACCACCACCTACCCCATCCCCGGTAGGTATGCTTCTAGAATTGAGGGAACACTTAAACCTTATTCATCTCTAAATTAAGGGATTAAAGTAGATGATATTCTAGGTTCCTTCCAGCTCTAAGATTCTATGAATAAGGAAGGAGATAGTTAACATTTGTGGAGACCTACACAGTGTGTGGCACTGCACCATTCACATAATGGTCAATAGTTTGATTTGTATAGCTTTTTTTTTTTCCTGGTGTCTTGAGTCCTGCTGAGAACAAAGCTGAGGTGACATGTTCTTTTTCTGCTTTAGGTGTAGATATATATATATACATATATATACATATATATATATACACATACGTATACATATATATATATATATATATATACACACATACATACATACATACATGGAAGGTAATGCTTTGTCACCCATTTTCTGTAGAATTTGTAGTTTTTGTCATTGTCAATCCTCTTGGTATTAACATATAGTAGGTCAAGCTTATATTTGTAATACATTGGAACCTTCACGTAAATGGCTTATTTTGCATAGAATTTAGTCTGTCTCTATGCACTGTATACTATATACCTGTAACATGAGCTTGTATGAATTCCAGGCATCAGTAACGCTATAATGAAGCTTCTGCAGGTGTAGAATCATGTGAGTTTAGATGAGGTACACAGTTCTGTCAGAGAAAACTTGATTTCTGACTGCCGTACATATATGGGGAGCTGGCAAGTAGTTGTAGTAGTTTATTTTTTAATGTGTTTCAACATGGAACCTTCCAGAATAATTTATTATTTTGGAATTAGGTTAAGTAAAAACAAAAGCCATGTAGGTGACATAAGAGAATGAGAATAAAGAAGGGACAAGTGATTAAAGTGAAGAAAGGCTATGAGGATGTTATATACTGGTTACCAAAATTAAATTCCATGCCTCTCTTTGTTAATCATGGAGTTAGAGAATTTGACTTTGTTCTGTCTTTGACATAAAATAATGTTATTCTATTCATATTGCTGTATTATGTTTAAGCAGGAAAAATGTGCATTTGATATTTGGAAAAAAAGATGAAAGTTATTTAATTAAAATAGGTTTGACTAAATAAACTATAAACTCTTAAATCTTTCAGACCAATCTTTGCAGTGGTGAATTAACAATCTGTAACTTTTTTCAAAAGGCAGCTCCTGTTCCTCCAACTCCCCAACCTGTAGCCCCTACACCTTCAGCCACCCGCCCAGCTACTCCTGCTGGACCAAAGGGAAGGTTGTTTGTTAGCCCTCTTGCAAAGAAGCTGGCAACAGAGAAAGGGATTGACCTTACACAAGTAAAAGGTAAGTCTGTTTCTATGGAGTGGGGTTTTACTAAAATTTAGTAGAGTTTCTTCCTTAGGACCAGAGGGTACAACTGTATATAGTCATCTTATCTGCGATAGTCGGGGGAAGGATGAGGGAGGGAAATATCTCCTTTGGTGCCACCACAGAGTAGGAAAATTTACTGTGCTTTGTTTAGTCTGTCTAAGATCTACCTATATAATTTAGATCTTTTTTTCCTTCCCTGTTAACGGGAACTGCTAAATTGTTGGTGAAAGTATGATGTGTTTGTTCGGCAGAGTTGGGTTATGGTACTTGATTGTATAATAAGAAATCTGTATTAGTGCCAGGCTGATTGAATGTAGTAATACACAGAACAAAACATGAAGTTGGGGTGATTTGAAGTGACTTAAAATAATAAAGTTCATACAAAACTGAACTAATGCCCCTTGAGGGCAAAGGAAAATGTCTTACCTATCTTTTCCTCCCCAGAGAGATAGTGTAGCTTAGTGATAAGAGCATGGGGTCTTGAATCAGACCATCTAGGGTTTAATCCTGGCTTTATCATTTTCTGTGTAATATGTCTTTTGATGAATTACTTTAATTACTTTAATTTAAGTAATTTAAGTAATTACTTTAATTACTTTAATCCATCTGTTTTTCCATCTGTAAAACTAGATAATAGTTTACATTAAAACAGGTGAAGTGCTTAGAACAGTATCTAGAATGTAATAAGTACTCAATACATATTAGTTTTGTTCACATTATTACTATTATTGGCTGGCATTTAAATGTTTTAAGCTAAAATTTAATGTAAGGTAATTAATATACTTTGGAAAAGGGGGGAAATTACTATTCCTGGAACATGGTTTGATGGCTAATACTATGTGCTAGTCTTTTAATTACCAGATTTAATTTGCATAACATTTATTGAAGTAAGAATTATCATTTCCCATTTTTTTATTGTCCAGCTATGAGCACTCATCAGTGGTTATCATCTGTCTGCAATCTATTGTTTTTATGGTTAGAAAGCAAGCCAATCCCCAAAGGCACAAGAATAGAATGTTATCGCTGTTTTACTTCAGAGGATTCTTGTAATATTGGAAGACCCTTTTTTCACCTTAATATTATTTCACTAGTGTATTGCCATTCTTTATGTACATGTGATTAGAATCAGGGACAGCAATTTAAATTGGAATACATTTTAAGGGGAGGAGGGACTAGGTTAATAATTATATCTGAAGAATTTAGACAAGTAAACAAGGACCATTTATTAGATATTTAGCAATACTGACTGCCTTAGGAGAGATTTAAGTGGGAAAATCTCAATATTCTTATCATGCAGTTAGAGTTAAGTGATTCATTTATTTAGACAAATATTTATTGAGTATTGTTTATGTATCCAACACTTGTTCATAAGACAGACAAGATTCCAGTTTCAGATGCTCATATTACCAATGATAAAGAATTAAATGGACAGGGAGTTATAGCATAGTAGTTAAGAGTATTGGCTTTGGAGCTGGAGTGCTTGGATTTAAAACCCAACTCTGTCGAACACTAGGTGTGTTACCTTTTGTGTCTCAGTTTCTTCATTTGTATATAAAAATAATAACTTATAGCTTGTTGGGATTAAATAAGTTAATAAACAGTGCCCGTACATAGAAAGCATTAGCTATGATGATAGCATTAGCTATGATGATAATAACTTATTAAATAAGATGATTTGAGTGCTAAGAAAGAAATAAACCAAGTGATATACTAGTGAGTAACAGGGTGAATATATGTGTAGTCATGACTGCTTTTGGACGGGGTGGTTGGAGAAGGTCTTTTTGATGAGGTGACATTTGATCTGACCTGAAAGATGAGTCAGCTATGAGCCAACCATGTGAAGAACTGGAGGAAAACCATTTTGGGCAAAGACCAGCTTGAAGTGGAAAGAGCTTGGCATGTTTGAGGAACAGAAAGGAGGCCAGTGTTAATGGAGCATAGTGAGCAAATGATCTAGTGGTAGGAGATGAGGTCAGAAAGAAACTCAGGGGCGAGAACATAAAGGATTTTACAGGTTATGATAGTATTTGAATCTTATTTAAAGTACAGTAGGAAGCCATTGAAAGATTAATATGAGGAAGTGGCATAAAATGATTTATATTTTTAAAAGATCATTTTGGCTGCTCTGTGCAAATGGATTAAATGAAAGCCAAGGCACCTGTTAAGATGCTGTTGCTGGAGCTGATGATGGTGGCTTACACAAGGGTGGTGAGAGTAGAAATGAAAAGAAATGGACAGCTTCAACATACACTTCTGCCATAGAATCAACAGAACTTAGTCAGGGATTGGATATGGGGACTCGACAACAGCAACTTCAAAAGAAATGCGCAGTGGACGCTGGTCTGGACAGCTTGAAAAATGAAAAGTGGATGAAGAAGTGGAGATAACATTGTGGACAACTTATTCAAGAACATTTGCTGTGAAGGAAGGCATAGAAATAGAAGTGTAGCTTTTGGGAGCATTTGGCCTCAAGAGAGAGCTTTTGAAAATGAGTGATAGTAGAACAGGTCTAGTGTAGAGTTTCTCAGTTGTGGCAATGTTGACATTTTTGACCAGGTAATTCTTTGTTGGCAGGGTGGCAGCTGGTGTCCTGTGCATTGTAGCATGTTTAGCAACATCCTTGGCTTTTACCTGCTACATGGTAGCAGCATACCCCACTTGGGACAACCAAAAATATTTTCAAACATTGCCAGATGCCCCCTTGGGGGCAAAATTGCCCTGACTGAGAACCAGTGGTCTAATAGAAAGGGATAAATTGGTGATGTAGAAAAGGAGAAAGAGCAGAATAATTTGGCAAGGTACAAAGTTTTTGAGAATGTAAGAGGGGATGGGATTGGTTTGGGGTAGGAATTAGGACAGTTTGTCTACTTTTATAGGAGAGAAGAGAATATGGGGTAGGTTTATAGGTTTGTTGGTAGCAGATGAGGAGAGTACCTCTCTGGTTCCTGCTATTTGATCAGTAACATATAAAGGGAGGGGGTAGTTCCCTGGTGGTCTGGCGGTTAGGATTCGGTGCTTTCACTGCTGTGGCCTGGGTTCAGTCCGGTTTAGGGAACTGAGATCCCACACGCAGCCAAAAAAATTAAAAAAGTATAAGGTGAGGGGATCTGCTGGAGAGTTAGTGTGGGAAGGTCTGAGATTAGAGAGATTGTGAAATAGTGTTCTCAGAGACAGGGAAAGTGAATTCAAGGGAAACAATTTAATTTCTGGATAGTTTTGTGTGTCTATTTTAGTTTTGTGCCTCTGAATTTATAGTACAGTCATTCAGCTAGGTGTGTACTTTTCCCCCCAGCAATATTAAGCTACTCTGGTGCTGGCACTGAGAAGGCATATATTTTAGAGTTTGACCAGGGAGTGATTATAACAGTGATCCATAGAGTGTAGGCTGGGTAAGGAGGAAGTGAAGACAGGAGGCTTGACAACATGATGAAAGCAGAGGAATTAGTGGAGTGGAAGAAATTTTGCATTAGGGGGAGTAAGTGGCCTGAAATAAGTGAGCTGAGAGGATCAGTGGTTGGTGTTTTATGACACCACCTCTGATACTAAATGTAATTTTCTTTCCACACCAGCAATCAGTTCTCTACACCACGTGAGTATCCAACAATTCAATCCTATTCTGACACTCTCCAGAGTTAGCATCAGACTCCACACATTTTTGTTTTTGTTTTAAATTATTTATTTTTGGCTGCGTTGGGTCTTCGTTGCTGCGTACAGGCTTTCCCTAGTTGTGGCGAACGGGGGTTACTCTTCGTTGTGGTGTGCGGGCTTCTCATTGCGGCGGCTTCTCTTGTTGCAGAGCACAGGCTCTAGGCACGTGGGCTTCAGTAGTTGTGGCTCGCGGGCTGTAGAGCGCAGGCTCAGTAGTTGTGGCGCACAGGCTTAGTTGCTCCATGGCATGTGGGATCTTCCTGGACCAGGGCTCGAACCCGTGTCCCCTGCATTGGCAGGCGGATTCTTAACTGCTGCGCCACCAGGGAAGTTCCGAGACGCCACAGGTTTAAAGGCTCAGTCCCACAAGTCTGCCCCCACTTGAGATGCCAGTCCTGAGGATCACCCATACTTCTGACACACTGGCTATAAACCAGGAATTCCCAAGACCCCCTCCTCGGGTTTGATAATTCACTAGAATGACTCACAGAACTCAGGAAAGCACATTATTTACTATTGCCTGTTTATTATAAAGGATACAACTCAGAACAGTCAAATAGAAGAGATGCATGAGACAAAGTATGGGGAGTGGGGGTTGGTGCTGAGCTTCTGTGCCTCTCTGGGAGCACCCCCCCACCCCCGGCACATTAATGTGTTCACCAACCCAGAAGCTCTCCAAATCTTGTTGTTCAAGAGTTTTATTTTTATAGGGGTCAATTATTATTTTTATAGGCATCGTTGATTGTATCATTGGCCATTGGTTATTGAACTCAATCTCCAGTCCCACCCCTACCCCTTTCCCCCAGGGACAGATTGCTTACCAAATTTGACCAAAATGTAATCATTTGGGGAGAAACTGTTCTGAAAGCCTAAACCCTGATATTCAGAGTTTGATTTGTCTCAGAGCTACCCATATTATGGTTTATATTTCTTTGATGCAGAGCATTTTCACATCACTGTCCCATTTTATCCTCACAGCATTCCCATGAGTAGGGGCTGGTATGATAATCTGTCCTACAGATGAGACTAAAGACCAGATAAGATTAAGTGACCACAATCATCTGTCTAGTTTATGTTTGACAACAACCCTACGTTTTTCACTCCTAGTCTAGTGTTCTTCCCTTTATACCATATTGCTTTATGATGGTCTGTTGTGCCTTCTTAGGGAGAGAGACAAAAGAATTTCAAAGATTTCAGCTAACTCCTAATAGGAAATTCTTATAGGTGGATGAAGCTTAGTATAAGGCAGGTGGTACTGCAGTTTCCTCATCTTGAGGGGCTGCAGTGTCCAGATCAGCCTTGATTGTAAGGGGAGGTTATGGTTTCTGTCTTTTATAAGGAAGGGAATCTAATAGGCATACTGCTGCCTCTGTTCTAGAGCTCCTGGTGAGGATAAACACAATCCTAGCCAACTCAGTTTTCAAAATGAAGGAAAGGAGTTGGGACGAACTGCACACAACGAGAATCCTTTTAAAAGTCTGCCTTGGGGGAAGATGAATCAATTTGACCAAATATTTTCTAGAAGTGGGCCAGTGTAAAAGGTATTTTAATAACTAAATTCTGAATCTCCTTAGAATTAAGGTTCAGGATTATCTACTTAGGTGTAATGTTAAACCTAAGAGGTTGTGGATGGGAGGAGGAAAGAAATTGAATGAAAGTAAAATTAAGCCTGTTGAGGGAACTTTGAAGATCTTTCTTCATGTGTAACATGGCACCTTTTTCCTTCATAATCTCTAACACAAGCCAATATAGCGCCTTGGCTACTGTGAGAAAGCTGTGAATAATGGAGACCACATATAGAACGAATGGTTCTAAAGATGAGATCATTGCATTTGAGAGTTATTCATGCTATTTCAGGGTAAAAACAGTTGACTTGCCTGATTTGTCCAAAATAATTGTTATCATATCTGTCGACTCTGTAGCAAGGGAATTGTTTATGAGCAAATGAATGTAGAACCCAAATGAGATATATTCCAGGATTTCAAAAAGGGTGTTTTGGAGCTAACGGAGAGGAGGGCAACAAAAGGTGTTATTTTTAGGGAAAAGTTTAAGGGGCATGATTAAGGCAGTGGCCCCTTTAGAGGGTCTTTGTTAGAGAACCTTTAGGAACTTGCACTTCAGGATCACAGTGCTGATCTCCTTGAGGAATTAGCGGTACGCTGTCATGTGTGTGGTATTCCTGTGTCTCTTCCAGGGACGGGACCAGACGGCAGAATCATCAAGAAGGACGTCGACTCCTTTGTGCCTACTAAAACTGCTCCTGTGAGTTATATTTCGCTTCCTAAATTTTGGTTGCAGTTTGTCCCCGCAGAGTGCTTTGTCCAGCCTGTTAGACCTTTGCATACATTATTTATGAGTGAAATAGCTTAATCAGAACTGTGTTTCTTTTGTCTAATTTCACTGGCTAGTAATAAGTACATATGAATGTGCTGTTATTCATACACAAAAGCAAAGATGATATACCACATTGAAATCCACTCCAAGTTGTTTTTGTTCTTTTTTGAGTAGTGATACTAAATTTTTCCTAACTTATCATCTTATTCAGGCCCTATTTTTTAATTTTTTTTTTTTTTTTTTTTTTTTTTTTTGGCGGTACGCGAGCCTCTCACTGTTGTGGCCTCTCCCGTTGCGGAGCACAGGATCCGGATGTGCAGGCTCAGCGGCCATGGCTCACGAGCCTAGCCGCTCCGCGGCATGTGGTATCTTCCCAGACTGGGGCACGAACCCGTGTCCCCCGCATCAGCAGGTGGACTCTCAACCACTGCGCCACCAGGGAAGCCCCAGGCCCTACTTTTTAAAGCATGCTTGCAAGTTGGTTGGCTAGTGTTTGAGCTTTATGTAGTTAATTAGTTCACAGGGGGATTAAATCCACATAGCCAACTCCGTTTGATCAGTAAAGGTGCTAAAATAATCAACTATAAGTAAGGAAAATGATTTAGTTATTTAGATGTTTGCTTTAAAATAAAAGATTTGTCTTTCTTTTTTTAAAATAAATTTATTTATTTATTTTTGGTTGCGTTGGGTTTTTGTTGCTGCGTGTGGCATTTCTCTAGTTGTTGTGAGCAGGGACTACTCTTCGTTGCGGTGCATGGGCTTCTCTTGCTGTGGAGCACGGGCTCTAGGCGTGCGGGCTTCAGTAGTTGTGGCTCGTGGGCTCAGTATTTGTGGCTCACGGGCTCTAGAGCACAGGCTCAGTAGTTGTGGCGCACAGGCTTAGTTGCTCCACGGCATGTGGGATCTTCCTAGACCAGGGCTCGAACCCGTGTCCCCTGCATTGACAGGAGGATTCTTAACCACTGTGCCACCAGGGAAGCCCCTGTCATTGTTTTTTCTTAACAGTATTCAGGAAAATACATTACTTTCTTTGTATTTATCTCTTAATTTTTTCAATTTAGGAATGCTTTGATTGCTTTTCTTGAAGAAAGTTTTGTGAAAACAAAATTATTTTGATATAAACTAGTTATAGAAACATTTAAAACATGATTACCCAATTCTAAGTATGAAAATTAGAAACAAAACTCTTAAACAAGCACAGTCCAAATCGGAGTTCCTTTTGCTCCCTTGGGATAGAAATAGCTGTTTTCCTATAAACCATTTAATTTTCACTTTGCCATCTGTAAAAGAGTCACTAACAGTTGTTCACAGTTGCTTATGCTAAGACTAAGAACTTTTTTACCTCCTTCTAGACTCCAGCAGCTGCTGTGTCTCCCCCGAGTCCAGGAGTGGCGCCGGTTCCTACAGGTGTCTTCACAGATATCCCAATCAGCAACATTCGCCGAGTAAGAGTATTACCATAACTTTTCGACCCAAAGCTGTTGGGGACATCTTTACTCTGATTGTTCAGTTGCATCCACAGTTTGAAACACTAAGAAGAGACTTTTTTAAAATTGGGAACCTTAGATGATTCATTTAATAGGTGTTTGGTTTGGCCAATAGAATTCTTGGGATACACAAACACTGTGTTCTGATTAAATACTATTGGAAGGGGCTAAGTTATGGTGCAGTCCTCCATCTTCCAGTTCTAATAATGCTTGAGGTAAGCATTACCAGGGAGCAAGGTAAAGGGGCAAACAGAGCCCTGAATGAGATGAGGTCTCATTTCAACTCAAGATAATTGATTTTTGAATCTCTTTGATTTTAGGTTATTGCACAGCGGTTAATGCAATCTAAGCAAACCATACCTCATTATTACCTTTCTGTTGATGTAAATATGGGAGAAGTTTTGTTGGTACGGAAAGAACTTAATAAGGTAAAAGGTCTGGAAATTCTACCTTCATAAATTCTAAAAATCTTGTTTTCCCTCACTGAATATTTACATTTTTGCTCATATATTGTATTTTGTTACAAACGCCAATTGATAATGGAAAAATGGATGTCATCTTAATTTTAACTGACAGAGAGTATCCTGGAGAATTTTCATTTTCTAACCCTTGATTAAAGTTTATGATTAAAGTCGACTTTGCTATGTATCCATTTTAGCCTAACATAGTCACTATGATCCTATGAGACTACTTGAGTCTCTTCTGGTAGGAAATAGTATGTTTACTTTGTGTTTATAGTTAGTACCAAGCACCTACTTAGTGTTTAGTTACTTAGTAACTTATGGGATGCAGCTAAAGCAGTGCTTAGCAGGAAATGTACAGGTGTAATGGTCTACATTAAAATAGATGAAGAAAACCAACTTTTGGTTTCTTTTCATCCTTTCCACCTCAGGACATAGGTATATCCACCCCCTCCCACCTTCTCAAGATTATATAGTTTCAGTCTTTGAGAAGAGAATTTAAGAAACTACTATGGTTTCTTGTCTTTGCAGATGTTAGAAGGGAGAAGCAAAATTTCTGTCAATGACTTCATTATAAAAGCTTCAGCTTTGGCATGTTTAAAAGTTCCTGAAGCAAATTCTTCTTGGCTGGACACAGTTATAAGACAGTAAGTATAACACTTCTGGGGAAGGTATATATATATACATATATATCCATCAGCAGTGTTTTGTGGGCTGTCTCACATATAACTAGGAGTATAGGGAGTAAGGAGAAGCAGAAGATGGAGGGGAGATGGCTTCCACAGGCAAGACAATTTGAAAACAACATAAAGCTATTTCTGAGATAATGCCAAATTAGGTAGTAAAGACTACAGGTTCTTTGAGTTCAGAAAAGGGAGATAAGTGTACAAATATGTATAATTAAGTTGATAATGACTCTCACAAAGCAGGATTGAAATGGTTTTGTTCACCAATGAGTTCTGCTAAACTTTAGTGGGGGCAAAATTGAAAACAAAACCAAAAAAACAGTATTTGTTAATATTATGGTAGCATGTGACTGGCATGGTGCTCTTGGTGTCTTTCACATGTTGTCTCATTTAATCCTTATGACTACGTTATGAGTTAGGTGGTTTTACACATTTTCTAGATGAAGAAACTGAGGCTCAGCAAGTTGAGTTACTCGCTGAGTTAATATGTTAGTAGGTAGCAGAACTGTGATTGGAACCAGGATTCTGACTCAGCCTAGGTTTTTTCTACTATGTAGATGCTTTTATATTATTAATTTAAAATTTTTATAATAATAGCATGTACATTAGAATATTAATTCATGGCTTATGGTGACCTGCTCAACCTTTAATCTGAGGTCCACTCCCAAGAGGCAAACACAGCCTTTAAATTGTTATTTCTTTTGGTATTTACTTTCCTATTTCTAAACATTTTTCTGTTGCCTTTCATAAATTTTTCATTTCATTTACTTTATCAACTGACGTCCTATTAAAGAAGGTTAAGATTTAGCTTTGTTCTACCCTCTCTACAAACACACACACACACACAACCCATCATCCTACCAAATTGATTGTAGCACAAATTTTGGACAAATCAGTATTCAGTGTTAATATCTTTATGACTATGAAAAATTGTTTATGACTAAGGAAGTATAGTACACCATGAATACCGACCTGATTTTAATGATTGCCTAAGAGGGGCTAATTTTTAACTTACTCATCATGAAATCTTTCTGAAACTCCCCAAGAGAACTCTAAACGTGTTTCACAGGACTGAAAAATGGTTTACTGATTCTAATTTTTTCCTTGGTCACCCCACTCTTAGAGAACATCTGAGGGTCTTACTATATTTTTAGAGACTATATTAGCTTTCTGGGGCTGCCATGACAAATTACCACAAAATTTGTGGCTTAACAAAAATTTATTCTCTCCTAGTTCTGAAGGTCAGAAGTGTGCAGTCAAGGTGTCGGCAGGACTGTGCTCCCTCCACAGGCTCTCGGGTGGACTCTTGCTTGCATTCTCCAGTTCTGGCGGCTCCAGGCATACCTTGGCTTGTGGCTGCACAGCTCCAACTTCACATGGCCTTCATGTGTCTATGTCTTCTCTTCTGTCTCTTACAAGGACACTTGGCATTGGATTTAGGGCCCACCCAGATAATCTAGGGTGGTCTCATCTCAAGAACTTAATTACATCTGCGAAGACCTTTTTACTAAATAAGGTCACATTAGTAGATTCTGGGATTAAGACATAGACATATCTTTTAGAGCATGGTTATGAACATTTGAGGACAGTTCTTTGTGTTGACATATGTTTTCACTTCTCTTGGGTAGACTCCTTGGAGTGGAATTACTGGGTCATAGGGTAAATTTATGTTTAATCTTTTAGGAATATCTGAAGGAAACACTACGTAGATGAAAGGATGGACATTGCAGGGCAAGTTCTATAAATTATTTATTAATCCTTACCAAATGCCCTTCAATTTGTTCGTCCAGCTATTCAACAAATATTTATTGAACATATACTGTTTGCTGGATTTAGTGGTGAACAAGATAGGAAACACCATCCCTACTGTCTTAGGAGGAAGATTATTGAAAAAATAATATTGTAATGACAAGGTAATTTAATTAAGAAAGAAGTGTTTGCTGTTTGATACCTTGGCCAGAGCCCAGCTACGGTAGTTGTTAAGTGTCACACACTGTATTATTAGAGCAGGTCCCTGTGTTTGCAAGTGATAAAAGCCTGCTGCCTCTGGCGAGCTTGGGCACACTGGGGGGTATGGTCCCCATAATCTCCAAAGAGCTGGAGTTCTTCCTTCATGTGAAGTTTTAACTTTTTCTTTTTTTTTTTTAATTGAAGTATAGTTGATTTACAATATTATATTAGTTTTAGGTGTATGGCATAGTGATTCAGTATTTTTGCAGATTATACTCCATTATAAGTTATTACAAGATAATGGCTATAATTCCCTGTGCTATACAATATATCTTTGTTGATTATCTATTTTATACATGGTAGTTTGTATCTGTTAATGCCATACCCCTAATTTGTCACTCCCCCCTTCCCTCTGTCCTTTGGTAACCACTAGTTTGTTTTCTATATTGTATCTGTGAGTTTGTTTCTGTTTTGCATGTGCATCCATTTGTATTATTTTTTACATTCCGCATATAAGATACACAGTATTTATCTTTTTTTGATTTATTTCACTAAGCATAATATTCTCTAAGTCTGTCCACATGGCTGCAGATAGCAGAATTTCTTTCTTTTTTATGGATGAGTAATATTCATGTGTGTGTGTGGATACTTGGGTTGCTTCCATGTCTTCTTTTTTGGCCATGCATGCAGGATCTTCCCCAACCAGGGAGCCACCCTGAGCCCCCTGCAGTGGAAGCTTGGAGTCTTAACCACTGGACTGCTAGGGAAGTCCCTTCTTCCATGTCTTTAATTAGTATGTTCATTTTTTCCAGATATATTCCCAGGATTGGAATTACTGGATCATATAGTAGTTCTATTTTTAGTTTTCTAAGGAACTTCCATACTCTTTTTCCACAGTGGTTGCACCAATTTGTTGATACATTCTCACCAACAGTATACAAGGGTTCCCTTTTCTCCATATCCTCACCAGCATTTGTTAACTTTTTCTTTATTGCAGATCACTTTAGCAGGGGCCCTTACATAGACGACCCCTAAGGAGACTCTGATACAATTCAGGAGTTTGGGAACTTGGTTGGGGGGGGAAAGTCATTCTTTTCTACTAACCTTTAACTGAAATTTAGCATTTCCTCCCATTATAAATATAAAGAACAAATCAAAGAGGTATTAATAGTACTTGTGCTGATGACCAAATAAAAATCAAGTTACTTTCGTATCACATTGTAGTTATTGCGGATATCTTAAAATATATTTTTTTTTTATCACTACTTCAAAAGTATAGCCATAATTAGACCTGCTGCAAGATTATTGAGTTAATACAGAAGTGCATGTATCACAATTTTGTTTTTTGAATAGTTTGATAACTGAATTTCAATATAGTTTGTTTTGGGGGAAGTTTTTCTGGTAATTTGTGTATTTTGTTTTCTGTGTTTAAAAAATATATATATTCTGAGAAGGGACCCAAATGCAAATGTGCCCCATGGCGTAGAAAGGATTAAGAATCCTACTTTTATGTTTTGAGACAACACCACCACCCTACCACATGAGTACTTCTGTTTCTCCCGCCATGGAGTCCTTTCCCTTCACTCTTCCGTTCATCTGCTCAAGTTCTGCTTGCAGACTCAGCTCCAGCCAGTCCATTTCGTTTCAAAATGTAAGGAGTTCTTTTTAATTCTCACCGATGCTGAACCTTTTTTTCCCCACCTGTACCCATGGTGTTAGTCAAGGCAGATGAGGGATAGTTAGTGAGTACGTGTGAAACCAACCTACTGACATATCTCTCATTCATTTTTTAAAAGTGCAGGTCTAAGGGAGGCCACAGCAAAATTTAAAAACCAGGAAAGAGCTCTCCCTGGCTGAAAAGTAGCACAAACTGAAGTAAATACCACTATTCTTGGGTAACCTAAAACAAACTCTTAATTAAACATTGTTGATGATTATTGAGGTTTACTTTTCTTTTTCTTTTTAAATAGAAATCACGTTGTTGATATCAGTGTTGCAGTCAGTACCCCTGCAGGACTCATCACACCTATTGTATTTAACGCACACATAAAAGGACTGGAAACCATTGCTAATGATGTTGTTTCTTTAGCAACCAAAGCACGAGAGGGTAAACTACAACCACATGAGTTCCAGGTAAGGTATTAATTATTTATCTTCTGAATGTTATTTTAATGAATTATGTTATTTTAAAATTTGGTATTATGTTTCTATTGCATTTTCTGCCTTTTGATTCTGCCTTGTGTTCTCACTGACACAAGGTCTTGAAAATAAAGAAAAATTGAGTAACCTATCAAAAGCTGAAAATAACACATTTTCAAGTAGTGTGCAAAAGCCACGCAACTGACTTTCGTTCATATTGCTATAGTTGTATGTTTTCAGTAAAGTGTATTCCATTCATTCCTTTTTTCCTTTCGGCTTTATTTATGTATAATTAGCAAATAGGAATTGTAATATTTAAGGTGTACAACTTGATGTTTTGATATATGTATACACTGTGAAGTGATCATGACAAGCTAATTATCCATCCCCTCATATATTTACCATTTTCCTTTTCTTTTTTATGGTAGTTGAATCCTTTTTTAAAATTCATTTTATTGAAGTATAGTTGATTTACAGTGTTGTGTGAATTTCTACTGTACAGCAGAGTGATTCAGTTATACATGTATATACATTCTTTTTCATATCCTTTTCCATTATGGTTTATCACAGGATATTGAATATAGTTCCCTGTGCTATACAGTAGGACCTTGTTGTTTATCCATTCTATATATAATAGTTTGCATCTACTAATCCCAAACTCCCAATCCATCCCTCCCCCACCCTCTCTCCCCACTTGACAACCACAAGTATGTTCTCCCTGTCTGTGAGTCTTGCTTATGTTTCGTAGAGAAGTTCATTTGTGTCATATTTTAGATTCCGCATATAAGTGATATCATATGGTATTTGTCTTTCTCTAACTTACTTCACTTGGTATGATAATCTCTAGGTCCAATCCATGTTGCTGAGAGTCCTTAAAGTAAAATATTATCTTAAGGTCTTTTCACAAAACATTTGTCATTTTTTTCTAATTTATGTTGACAAGCAGTTACCATGATCTGTTTTTAATCTTTTTTTCTTTAGGGTGGCACTTTTACGATCTCAAATTTAGGAATGTTTGGAATTAAGAACTTTTCTGCTATTATTAACCCACCTCAAGCATGTATTTTGGCAATTGGTGCTTCAGAGGATAGACTGGTTCCAGCAGATAATGAAAAAGGGTAAGTGCCAAGATGGAGAGGGAGTTGTAAACTCACTTTCATTACAATATACCTGTTTTTGAGTCTCAGTTTTTATAATTATTGCCATGGCATATTGGAGCTTCAGTCAACAGCTCTTCTTGTTTTACTGTTTGAGATGGGAAGTCTTGTTTACTCTAGGTCAGGGGTCAGCATACTTTTTTCTTAAAGAGCCAGTTAGTAAATTATTTTATGCTTTCTGGGTCATACGGTGGCTATTGCAAATACTCTGCCATTGTGGTGTAAAAGCAGGCATAGGCAATACATAAATGTATTCCAGTAAACCTGTGGGATTTGGTCTGAGGGCTGTTGTTTGCGGACCTGTATCCTCTAGATGGCTGTTTGGTCTGTTTCTTCAAACTGTTAATTTGAGCTAGAGGTGTACAGCCCATGAAGAATAGGTGGAAAATAATGTTACCTGGTTGGGATTATAAGTTAGGTGTTGTCATTTGGGCTGGTTACTAGCTAAAATCTAGTGATTGCTTTCAGAATTCCTAATAATGTTTTTATCTTTTTCTAGATTTGATGTGGCTAGCATGATGTCTGTTACACTCAGTTGCGATCATCGGGTTGTGGATGGAGCAGTTGGAGCCCAGTGGCTTGCTGAGTTTAGAAAGTTCCTTGAAAAACCTATCACCATGTTGTTATAATTAACCCAAGAATTTCTAGACTTTCCCAGGTCACACTGGTTCATTCTTACCAAGATATAAATATGTTATTAAACGGTGGTTCTCTTTTTATTTTAAGGTTGACCAGTTACTTTTGAGTCTGTCCAGATAAGTTATTTGTAATGGGCATTACTGAATTTTTTAAAATGCCAATTACATCCAAATATTGTGCACATTTAATCAATACCAAATTTTAAGCTGTATACTCCTAGTCAAGGGGCATGTGGCTTAGCCCTTTGGTCATAAGGACTTCCACTGGGAAATGTAGAGGTAGAATTGTGGTTCCCTATCGAGACAGGCACATAAAAGTAACCTTGATGAGATCTTGAGGTTTTGAAATTTAATTACCTCAAATGTTTTGTTTAGATTTGAGAAAAAGAGAAGAAGTCGGGAAAATTAGTTCTCTTGGAGAAATGGTTTGAATTGAAGCTTGATTTTGGAACATAAACCTAATTTAAAATTTTCTGTTACATAATCTCGGTTTATCATGGATGGGAAGCATAGAGAACTTCAAGGAAAATAAGTGAAATTTTAAAAGTCAACATTTTCTTAGAACTGTTCCACCAGCTGTTCTTTGTTTATTTTTCTATGAATTCAGAAATGGTTGTTTTCCCCTCTTGAGATGAAGATATAAATATGAGCCAGCTACTTGGTATAAGTGAGAATTTGTGTGGGTATCTATTTAAACAATTGAAATGTGTCATTCTGAGAGCAGAATTCTATAATTACCTCCAAATAAAAGAATATGCTTATAGAATTTAACAGAGTAAAGTTGTGAAAGTAGAATTTTTCCTCCAAAATTAACTGGTGGTTACTTGCAAATGAACTTAATTACCAGGATTTATTAAATAACTTTGAAAAGCTATATCAAGTAACTATGGAATTAAGTGTGCATATGTAAACTATGTTTCCTAGTGAGATATGTGCCAAAGTCCATTTATCACCAGGTTCTATCTGAAAAGAAGAGGGGAGAGATACGCTGGTGAACAGTTTGGAGTGATAAAAGATGATGACCAAAACGAAGTGGTTAGTTCTACTTGGATAAAGTGAAAAATGTTAAATGTGTACAAAAAAAGTGTTCTGTGTTTTTCCACCCCAGTGTTGTCTCATGTAAAATAAGAAAGCCCTAAAATCCTATCGGAGAGAAAAAAATTATTTAGGTTGTTTGCTACCTAATCAACCTAAATTTGTTTTTTCCATTTTGTTACGATTTGCCTTTCTTTGTGGGGGGTGGATGGTGTTGATATTCAGGATAATAAAATTGAATTAGAAACATCACAATTCTAGACTTTCTACTGAATTGATGTGTTTTAATAAATACTTGGAATTGTAATATGTGGAGCTGTTCCCTGAAATTTAGGTCTTTCAATGTTGAATCTATTTCTAAATGTTCGTTATTTTATGGTGCACAAGTGACACTCCAAATATTCCAGAAATATTTTCCTTGCTGTATTATTATGAAAACAATTCAATACATTAATCTGATTTTTCAGTAATTAGTAATTTTAGCTTGAACTGAAGATTATGCAGAAGGAACAAACTTATGACAAGGGACCATCACCAGTATGAGCCATATCTGGTTCAAATACATGAAACTTCAAAGATAACTCATTCTTTGCTAATGTTTATGGCTCTATTGTTCCCTTGAGAGAAAAAATAAAAAGTTGCATTCTAATAAAAATTGTTCTGAGTTAAAAATTAATCTGAGCTATAATCTAAATCTGGATTCAGTCTAGTTTGCTTACCAGAACTGAATGAACAAAAGTTAGAAATAGTGCTTTGGTTCAAATTAGATTGTTTAAAAATTAAACTATATGATTTCAATGTTTCTGGTCTAATATTTTTGATCTGTGGGTAATTATTTCTCACATTAGATTATTTAAGACCAGGAACAGCTGTGTACATGGTAAGCTGTACACAGAAACATTTTGAGTTTATAGAATTGGTAAAATAAGGACTGAGTTTAGGAGCATATAACCTAATGCTTTAGGCTTAAGGAGCTCTCTTGTTGGGGGGTGGCACATAGCAAGATGGAAGTGTGGTCTGGCTCTGTTAGGTACTTTACTCCATTCCTGAGGTTTGTGAGTGAAGTTAAAATATCCCAAGGCATGGTCTACAAGAGGAGTTGACCAGTGCAAGAGATAATAGGAATGTGCTGTAAGGAATACTCATCCCCCAGTAACGCGTGAACTCTGGAATACATGGGAAAATAATCACTGCCGATTACCGATCTCTAACACCAAGTTTACAGAAAAATCTGGTATCTAAATCAAGGCTAATTCATGTCCATCTCAAAGTTTTCAGTTTTGAAGAAGAAAAATCTTGGTAAGATTCCAATTTAAACTACTCCACAGTTCATCACTAGTTAATGCTCTTCCTGGACAAAGTTTTGCTTTTTGTAGGGAGGGTGAGGTGGAGATGTTAGAATATAAGTGAAAGTATTTTGGAAAATAACTAGGATGTAAATTTACCATTTTAACATTAAGCATGTTAGATCTTGTACTCATTTTATTAGTAAGTATCCAATTATATAGCTGCTGACATAAGTAACACCTAAGTGCGAGAGTGCAAGAGTAGAGTCAGCCAGTTCAATATAGTTAGGTATGGGAGTTTATAGGAAATAAGTTTCCACAGTGATTTTGTAGAAGCAAAGATAAGGTCAAAGCATTCCAGGTATTTTTGAGGGATAAGGAGAATATAATAGGTTTGTTAATTTTAGGACATCATATAGTTCTAGAAAACTTTCAGACAATAAATTATCCTATTGCTAGAAAAATTCAAGTCCAGGCCAGGTTTAAGAAAATTATATTTGTTTTTAATTGTCACATTTCAATTATTTCTATTACACATACATTAGTTTCTAAAGTTAAAAAGTTTTAAAGTTAATGAGAACTTTAAAGACCTTATGTTGAATTAGAAACATAATTACAAGGAAGTTGTTTTATATCTAGAAAAGACCAAGAGATGTTTAAAGTTTGATGTGAATGTTCCTTACTTAGGATATAAATTGGAAAGTTGATACTTTTGTATTGAACGAACTGACAGATGAATGGGAGTTTAAAAAGTACATCACTTCTGTATTTTAAAAATTATTTTCTTAGGAGAAAGGCACTGGTCCCAAAGTCAGCTCCTTTTTCTTAAATTAGAGTCGGATGTATTTTGTGTCTTATGTGTAATAACATCCAATTACTGTTACTGCATCGTTGTATCTAATCCACAGACAAGTCCATATCTGATATTAAAAGGTAGGTAGGCTTGGACTCCTGCCAGAGCTGTTTTACAGAAGTACAGAGGTTAATAGAAGCAAAGGTTTGCATACTATTACATTGGCCCTACATCTTTATTGCTGGAGGAAACTGTCACTGCTAAGGCACATCTTGGTAATAAAAAACTTCTTTCACAGTGTGGGATTTATTCCTGATGCAGAAATTTACTAGAGACAAAAATTTTTTTTTCAACTGGTAAAGCAAGAATTCTCACATATTATTGAATACTTGAGACAAATAGACTTTTCCCAAATGATATTTAAGTTACTTAAGACCATTACAAATATCTTTGAAACAAGTATATCATGGCAGTACTGTTTTCAGTAGTTTCTGCTTGATGCTAAGTTTACTTGAGAAGGAGAAAGAATTAAAACAAAACAAAACAAAAAAAACGGCTGATGAGAAAATCTCATTCCATCAAAAGGAACTCTTAGAAAATGAAACTAGTGTTTAAGATAAACCTCTTCACCCATAATGAAAGCCCTCTAGTTCACATGACTTTATCACTGAAAACTCCAAAAACTCCAAATACACGATGCTCTTAACTTACACCAATGGCATTGTGACAATTAATGTAGCTTTCTCTTTGATAAATTTTGCTGTAGTCATTTCAGTATCCACAGATTCTGGAAGATTCAGATGTAATCTGTACTCAGAAACCTCGATCAATAAGTCATCCTAAGAATAATAAACCAAGAGAAAATTTTAAAGATGAAAATAGAAAAATATTTCCTGGTTAAAATTTGTGTTATCTGTTTATTGTTCCCAGTTATTCACTCCTTTCGCATAAGAAGAGGATCCCACTTAAAAGCAATAAAGTTGCTGTTGTAAATCCCTGAGATTTTGAGGTGGTTATTGCTGCTCAGTATATCAAAAGTTAACTGATACAGTACCAGAAGATGGGTGTTGCCATCCTAAATTATGTAGCATTGACTTTGGGGCTGACCAGCAAACAGCAAGGAAACTTATTGGAGACTGGAAAGATGGTGATCTATGTTTTATGGTGACAAAGCCCTTTTCACAATAATTTGGAAGACATAATGTACCCGGTTAATTTGTGGCTTTAGGTACAGAAGTGGGAAAATAGAATGTTATTTGCATGCATTGGTTCTATTGGCCACATTTAACAAGGTACTACAAAAAGATGAGCTCAGAAAAGAATTTCTCAGTTTGCAAGGGAAAATACAGAATTGAAAGGGAATATACAGAGCCCAGAAATTCTAAGACTTGAGGAATGAAAAATGGAACTAATTTTTATTTTCAACCAGTAAACAATAACGTTGAGAAATTATTTCTTTATCAACAAAGGCTGATTAAAGCTGCCTAGAGGCAAATACTAAATCATAAGTCTTTATACCCTTTGCTAAAACCTCTAACTGGATTAAGATGGACCTCATTAAAGCCTTACATTTGGCCCAGATGACAGCAATTAAGTCAAAAGAGGCTATTGAAAAATGGACATGTCTAAAAAAGAATTGAGAGGTGTAGCACTGACTGGAATCAAAGAAAGAAAGTGCTACCAGTCTGGACTAAAACTAATTTAAAATAATCTTTTGACCCCAGCATTCCATGGGCAGCAAACAGGCTGAGTAAGCTGCTCAGCACCTAATGACAGCATATTCTTCAACGCTCTTTTCAGATGTGGCTAAGGTAGATTATGAAAAAGGAAAAACGTCCCAAAGAATGGAGCTGAAAGTCATGGAAAACAATGGAACTAGGAGGCTAGGTAATCAAGGAACCTTGTCAAGGGACCTAAGCAAGAACATCCTCTACCTCCAGGAAAGGGACCCTCGCAATATCTGCCTACCAGGATTTCAGAATTGCCGTGCATCAGCAACTACTGTGTGCCTCATATTTTTTCCAATTTCTGAATTGAGACTGTTAATTGTGGTAATCGTCTCCCCATTCCACATTGTATGGTGCATGGGGTTACGGGAATAGATAACTTGTCTTTGCAGTTTGTGCAAACTTTGTCTAACGCAGAATATGATGGCAAAATCCTGTACTTTGGCGCCTGATACTGGGATTGGATGTGTCGTTCTGGGGAAAGAAGCAAATATTTGTGACCAAGAGGGTGGACTGTGGTAGACTGTAGGATTGTTACTCTTCTTATATAAGAGGATTATATATCCTTGCCATGTAACTTCTAGTGACTACCTGTGAGAAGAATGTTCTTCCCAGTCCTGTTGATGTAGGACTTGGCCTTGTGACTTACTTTGATCAGTACAGTGTGAGTAAAAGTAATATAGTCCATATCTGAGAGGAAGTTTTAGGATCTATTGCATGGTTTGGCCATTTCTATTTTTCCCTCTTCCATGAGAATGACTTACCTAAATTAGGAATTGTTTCTTCACCTGTATCTTAAAATGTGCAACACTCATGAAGCAAAGCAGGCTGAGCTGACATGTAACCTGAGAAAATTATTGTAAGCCACTGAGATTATGGAGTTTGTTACTAAAGCATAATATAGTGAATATTGACTGATACAAATTTACAGTATTATCCATTCAACTTACCTCAGAAACACTAAGGTCACAGTGAGATACTGAATTAATACCAGGTAGTTCAACTTTTAATTCAATTTTCAGAGGTTTCTCATTCTGATCTGCCACAATTTTTAATTCATAGGCTGGTCTCTTCATCTCCACTTCAATCTCTGTACTAGAAATCTCTTCTATCAGACACCTTGTTTTACTTGAAACTTCGTCTTTTGGCAGTAAAAGTTGAGGAAACTGATCTGAATTGCTCACAGTACTGCTTCTTATCTGTTCAAGGGTTAGTTCTTTATGAAAAAAAAAGAAGATGAAATCACAAAATCAATCAACAACATGAAGTACTATCAGGCGATGAGCTGTAATAGATGTAGTGTTAGCCAAGATGGCAGATAAAGCTGCAGCTAAATCGGTTTGGGAAATCTTTAAAGACTTTTTTTTTTTTTTTTTTTTTGGTGGTATGCAGGCCTCTCACTGTTGTGGCCTCTCCCATTGCGGAGCACAGGCTCCGGACGCGCAGGCTCAGCGGCCATGGCTCACAGGCCTAGCTGCTCCGCAGCATGTGGGATCTTCCCGGACCGGGACACGAACCCATGTCCCCTGCATCAGCAGGCAGACTCTCAACCACTGCGCCACCAGGGAAGCCCTTAAAAGACTCTTAAACCAAAGAATCTGGTTTAAAAGTTTGCAGGATTTAAACATCTTTAAGGACATGCTAATTTTAAAAAAAATTTATTGAAGTATAGTTGATATACAATGTCGTGTTTCATTTCTGCTGTACAGCAGTGACTCAGTTATACATATATATTATTTTCATATTCTTTTCCATTATGGTTTATTACAGGATATTGAATATAGTTCACTGTGCTATACAGTAGGACCTTGTTGTTTATCCATCCTATATATAATAGTTTTGCATCTGCTAATCCCAAACTCGCAATCTAGCTCTCCCTGTCCCCCCTCCCCCTTGGCAACCACAGGTCTGTTCTTTATATCTATGAGTCTGTTTTTGTTTCGTAGATAAGTTCATTTGTGTTATATTTTAGATTACATATATAAGTGATATCATATGGTATTTGTCTTTCTCCTTCTGACTGACTTCGCCTTGTATGATAATCTCTAGGTCCATCCATGTTAGGACATGTTAATATTTCTAATATCTAACATTTATATTTTTCTATCTTAAATTTCTCATCTTTTGCAATTGAGACTTCTAATCTGCAAAATGTACACCAGAGGCAAGAAAACATTTTAAATCAGTTTAATTTTCCATTACATTCATTAACTTACCCTTTCTCATTTTCTCTCTTAAATCTGTGGAATCAGTTTGGATTCCCATCAGATTTTGTTTCATTCTGTGAACACTTCCTTTTATTCTAAATTTGGTAACATGGTAAGAGTTTGAGAGAGTGAATTGGAGTTTTTCCTCAATGCATTTCATGGCCATCTGTATTAGTTGATCTTTTTTCACTTGGTCTTTTTCTGCTGCCTGGAGAACATCAGGATGGTAGGCAACATCAATGACTGTGTAAACATCTGTGTGTGTAATTCAGAGGGTGTGAAATGAAAACGATTTGTTTCACTAATGATATCATCAGGTAATATATTAAGCCATATCCTGATAAAGCTGGAAAAGTATAAATTCTATTTCTGTATTTTCAGAGACAATCACAATGGTGCTATATACATAAAATTCCAATTAGAGCATTTCTTGATATTTTATATGGGTTAAAAATAGCTCATATTATTAGAAAAGTAAACAGTATTCAATTTTCAAAAAGGTATACTTATTAGTCATTAAGTATATTATGACCAAATAAAATATGTAATGCCTTTTACCAAGGAAAATCTGGTTCTTGCTTATTTCCCCCCAAATTTTTAAAATGTGCTTTCTCTCCCATAATTCTATGTACCTGATGTCTCAGACATATCTTCTGGTCTGCCAACACGTAGAGGTACTGGATGAGTGGCTGACTGGGGAGCTGGGATCCTTTTCCACTGACATAGGTTGATAAAAAGTATTTTTTCTTTCGGTTTCTAGAAAGCAAATAATTTTGCATATCTCAAAACCTAGTTTTTAAATTTTAAAATAATATCCTAAAGGTAACTCATCACAGAATTTGAAGAGTGAGAACTTTAGGCTCCAAATAAGTCATTCCATGGATTTAAACTGCATTTGAAAAACTGTAAGAAATTACTGTTACCTGATTTCCCTAAAGCTGCTGGCTTTTCATTAAGCATCCAGTTGCTGCTCCCACAGGAAGTGGGAGGAGGGTGGGGGAATTGATCTAAGCTGTTCCAGATGAATTTGAATTTGACCCTATTTCACCACTTCCTTACCTCCTCAATCAAATCAGTTTTCTTTGTTTGGAAAATCTCCAACTCTATTATTCTCCTTTACATAATTACGTGACTTTTAATTTTCATCCTAGCAGAAAAATGGCTCATTTCGAGATCTCCAAAATGTATAAATATGAAATTCCCATTCTTACTCCTTCAACACAATCTTCCACACTATGTTTAATTTTCCATTCAGAGTGGCAGTTTCCCTCAAGTGTTCTTGTGTTAAGGTAGTAATAGCTAAGGGTAAGCCATTCTCTCATTATTCCAGGACCATTTCATTCAGGACTTCCCTTTCCCTGGCACCAACTCTACATACCAGGATCCTGGTTTGTAGACAGAGCTGTGGTTCTGGGGCAGCACAGAGCTGTTTCCCCTCTTTCATCTGCTGTTGAATGAACTTCTCATAGCTCTCAGGGTTATTTTCAGCCAGATCATCTAGGAGGTTCCAGAATTGAGTAACTTGGGTGAGCAGACCCTTTGAGGATGACTCCATGATTGAGATGAATAGGCCTCTTAAGTCTGTGGAAAGACATGACTTAAGGAAGAAAAAAGTCTATTGATTCATTTCTTCTTTTGGGGGAGGAGGAACAGTTCAGGAACTGTTTTGTTGGAGTTAGCAGCTATCCTTAACCCCTGTGTGTAAAAGATTGTGGACCAGCACCACTTTATCTTTTCCTTATTCTCTAATTATCTAATACCTTTCCCTACATTCTCAAGATGTTCTCTCAGATAATAAGGCCTTACCTCTGCCTAGACCCTCACAAGCCCTGAGAGGACAGAACAGTCATTTAAAGTCTGTATTTCCTGGAATTTTCTTGTTCCAACACCTGGGTATTGGCTGACTGGGGCCTATCCAGTTCCTGATCTTGTGTGGGTCGAGGGCCACATGAGACTTCCTCAATCCTCAGCATAGTTTAGGAGTTAAAAGCATGGACTCTGCAGCCAGAATGCCTAGATTCCAGTCTTAGCTCTATCACTTACTAGCTGTGTGATCTTGAGAAATTAATTTACATATGTGCCTCAGTTTATTCTCCTCGAAATGAAGACGATAATACCTATCTCATAGGGTTATCGCGAGGATTAAGTAAGGTAATACAGAGAGGCTGGAACACTTGGTAAGCATTATATGAGAATAATAATATTCTACCACTTGAATAACCTCCCTCCCTCAATGAAGAAGTGTCCCACAGCATCCACAAAGTGAGGAAAAGAGGTTTGGGTTCTCCAAATACTACATTAGGGTTAGACTAAACGGGAAATTTAATCATCTTTCCAGAGGCCGACGAACCCACCTCTTCTCTCGGTTTCTTGACAAACGGCGACGCCTGTTACCAGGGTAACCAGACTGGTACAACATCTAATTGAGTCCGGAAAGCTCCAGGAAGAAAGGTCTTTTTACATCCAGTTCCGGAAGCTTCTGCTGGTGCTGGGCTTGCTTTTCGGCTGAGCCCGACCCACTTCTTTTCCAGGAAGGCGCCCGCTTCCCTTTCTACACCTGTCGACTTCTAGAGTGTCCTGGAAACCCTCCTGTGGGAGTCTCTGGGACTCCTGTTGGTGGGAAGAATTTCTCAAGAGCACGACTTCCGGCCTGGAAGGGAAGTCGGCACCCTCTTCTCTCAGACCGCTTCCTCCCCCACCCCCGCCACGCGAGGCTGCGGCGCACGGTATGGGTGTGTTTGTGTGTGTTTGTGTGGGGAGGGCGTTTGGAGGGAAGGTTACCGGGAGCTCCGTGGCCGCTGGGGGGCAGGGGTCCCGGTGACGAAGATGGGGGTATTTTCTCTGTCTTCCACTTGGAAGCCCCAACCCCCCCGTCAGCCACTCTAGATACAAATTGGGGCCCAGTCGAGGGTCGTACCCGTCCAAAGTGCCCCCATCCTTTTTGGGGAGCGAAACCCAACCCCCGGGTCCATCCCAGAGGAGCGTGAGCGGGGAATGCCCCAGCCAACCAGGCCGTCCGGATTCCGCGCCGGAGCAGCCTCCGGCCTCAGTCCGGAGAGATATTTGCCTGTCGGCCTGGGCTGAGGGAAAGGCGGCCGTGGCCTGGGCCACGGGTGAGGGCGGAATAACCGGTGGGAAGGCTGCGTTTTCACGAAGGACTCGGGTGAAGCTGCAGAGCTGCCTTTGCTTGGCTTCTGGGTCGGAGGAGATCTTGTAATGGAGTGGTTCTTCGTCTCACACTAGCAAGATGCCTGATTTCCCCAGGATCGAGGGGTGAGTGAGCGTTGGAGTGGTGCACAAAGCCCCTGCTGGCTACACACGTGAATATCCCTGTCATCTATTTTTTTTGGAGGCTTCTGTACAAAATAGAACATAAAATTCTCTTGAATGAAGAAATTTAGGGCATCTCTGCATTTAATGTTTTTAGGCGTCAGTTTTTTTTACTGTTGACATTTGTGGTCCTGACACTCTCAAATCTAGGTGTTTAATTGCAAACTAATTTTGGGATTCGGGAGTTGATTTCTAGTCTGAACCATGTTTGCCTTGGACTATGTGGCCTGGGCAAGTTATGGCTTTAATGGAATTTCATCTACAAAATAGGAATGAAGATACTTGCCTCATAAAACATAGTTATTTTGAGGATTAAATAAAATGGGTCTCTTGAAAGCACTTAATTTGGTGCAGTTTCAAAGAACTCTCATGAACATTATCTCCTTTTATCCTCACAGTAGTGTGGTCAGGTGTTTTCCCCTTTTAATGGTGAAGGAAAAACTATTCCTCAGGACCTCTGACTTCTGGTTCAGTGATCTTTCCTTTATCTCATGCTTCATTATAACATAGTAATAAAAGATAAGGTAATAAAATAAATTATTATTAAATGTTACTTATTGATTCATTTCAGATTGAAGAATGTCCCGAGTTCCCTTGGGGAAAGTCCTCCTGAGGAACGTCATCCGGCACACAGATGCTCACAATAAGGTGAGAGGTACAACTTAGTTATTCCACATGCTTAATGAGGGCATACAGTGTGCTAGGAATTATTTTGATACAGTTAGAAGAGACAAAGATCGATAAAATAATTAGAATATAGTTTGATAAGTATTGTAATGCAGACATACACAAAGTCCTTTTATGCACTGAGGAAGGAATAATGAAATCTGCCTTGGGGAATTAGGAAAGGCTTCACACAATGGGTGTTATTTGAACTAGTTCTTGATGAACAGGATCAAGTTTACCAGGTGTAAAAGATCATTCAGGACAGAGGGAACATTATGTACTAGTGTATGGCAAGGAACATGAAGCATTTGGGGCAAGAAATTGTATGCATCCAGAAAGTAGAGAATGTGGGAGGTAGTGGCAGAGGATGAGGCCCAAATGGTAAATTGAGTTGGATTGTGATGCTTGGAGATTAGACTTTTTCCTGTAGGCAATAAAGAAACCATCAAATTTTTTTTTTTTTTTGGTGGTATGCGGACCTCTCACTGTTGTGGCCTCTCCCGTTGCGGAGCACAGGCTCCGGATGCGAAGGCTTAGTGGCCATGGCTTACGGGCCTAGCCGCTCTGCAGCATGTGGGATCTTCCCAGACCAGGGCACAAACCTGTGTCCCCTGCAACGGCAGGCGGACTCCCAACCACTGTGCCACCAGGGAAGCCCACCATCAGATATTTTTAAGCAGGGTTTGACATGATTGTATTTGTATTTTAGAAAGATGACTTGTTAGCTGGGTAGGGGATAGATCAGATGGGTTGAAACAGCAGAGGGACCAGTTAGGAGGCAATTGCAATGTTCCAGGTGAGAGATGATGAGTGGTTCACTTGAAAACAGTGACAGGGATGAAGATGAGGAATTTAGGCAATAAAGTTCAAAGAACTTGATGATTGATTGGATAATAGTGATAATTACGGAATCAAATATAACCACCTTGTGTGACTGGGTGAATGATGATGGTGCCATTAATTGAGTTAGGGAACTAAAGAAAAGAGACAAGTGTGATGGGAAAGGTAATTAGTTTGGTTTTGAACATCTTGATGGTGAAATGCTTATAGGATGTCCAAATAGTTCGCAATTCAGTCTTAGAGAAAAGTTGAGGCTGGATATAAAGATTTGGGGATTACTGATATAGGAAATGATAGAGGTCATGAGTGTAGGTGAGGTCACCTACGAGAGCACATATAATGAAACAAGGGTCAAGCACCCTTGTTTGGTTTTCTTTGGTGAACCGTACAACTAGTTTGACCACAAATGTTATTATTGTCATATCACCTGATATTCTCATTGTGAGTGAGGGTATAACTGTTACCTAAGCAGCCTCTGCAATTGCATAAACCACCCCAGTTGGATGGTGAGCTTAGATTTGAAAGCAGTGGCTAAAAAAGATAAATCTAGGACAGATTTAACAAAATATTACAGGAGGACTTAGAAATAAAATTTATTATTGTTCTTTGTGCAGCTATACTCTGCCTTTCAGGAAATTCTCTAACAGTTCCCATGCTGTTTGTTTTGTTTTGCTTTGTTTTTAACAAAAATTATTATGTTGTGAAAAGAGACTTAGCCTAGAAAGTTTCAAGACCCGTCCTTACTAGCTTTTTGACTTCGGTAAAAATCTCTGAGCTTTTGTTTCTTCTCAGTAAAATATAATAATGGTACCTGCTTTGCTTTCCTCATAAGATTGCTTAAAGTTCAATAGAGAGATGATATAGTTAAAATCATAAAGCATTTTAGAAACATAAGGGATTATCATTTGCTAATTGCAGCATAATTGCTTAGTTAATAAGGTGATAAGTGTGTCTATGCAGGGGTGAAAAAGCTCTTTTGTTGCTGCAGAATTCTACATATTTGAGATTTACTAGATTGGATTGTTTAATCACTCTAGAGAAACCAGAATTTGTTTCCCAGGTTCCTGATCAAAACTCAGTTTGTAATCCAGTAATTAGTGCAGACCGTATTTTCAGTTACTTTTTGGTGATGTAATGTGTTATTTTTAGTAACTTATTTTTATTTCTTTCCTTTAAAAAAAAAATCCAGATTCAGGAGGAATCAGATATGTGGAAAATAAGAGAACTGGAGAAACAGATGGAAGATGCGTACCGGGGGGCGAAAAGGAAAATGTTACCCAGCAGTTCAAGGTGAAGTTGCGACTCTGAGAACCAAAATAATTCTCATCTCATTCAGAATCATCAACTTTTGTTTAAAAACATTATGGTATGCTAAAGATAGATGAATTCAGTTCTGTGAGTCCTTAAGCCTTTCCTCTTCAATAAATCTAGACCCAATCATAAAGGTAATGGCTATGATGCATGTGGCCCCACTTTTTGCACTTATTTGCAATGGAGAACTTAAAAATTCTGCCTTGAACAATTGTAAACGTTAAGGATTCTGTGGATTCTGACCTTATCTGATGGCTTTTAAATTAAGATTTTCTATAGGTATCTTATGGTCACTTAGCTGATCATTCACACCTTTCCCCTATTAGTCTTTCATTCTCTCTCAGCCTTTTCTTTGCCCCATCTTCTTACTATCTTAGTCACACAACCTTTCACATTACCTTCTTAATAATTTGAGTGTGGATATGAAGGATCATGCAGGCTTAGTTGTCTTACCTGTGGAGGTGTAGGAATATCTGAGTATTGGGAACATCTCCTGCGTCTCATATGCCTGTTAGTATAGATCTGTGTGTATGAAAAATGATTATAAAGTAATAATGCTGATTTCTAAAACCACACAGGGAAATAGTTAATAGTGAGATATTTAAGTAGTGTGCCTGTGCAGTGTGTGGACTTTGGAGTGTGATTGGCTGTGTGTAATGGCTTTTGACAAGAAAGTATTCAGGGTATCCATGGTAAAGAAGGCAGAGTCTCAACATAAAAATAAATACCTTGTCAGTCTGTTTTCTCTCTGAAGATGGTTCTTGGAGAATTTGGAAGTACTTAGTGCAGATGATGATTTGTTTTGTATTGGTTATTCAGTTACAAGCAGCATTTCCAGGAACAAAATATTGTTCTTTTGGAGTGGACTATTAATGCCTGTCATAATGAATAAGTCTTTAAAACATAATCTCTTTAGGGACAGGTTTCTGATTGTCTCACTTGCCATTATAGTCCCAGCAGCTAGAACAGTGCCTGGCAGGCACATAGGAGGTCCTCAAATATTTTGGATAACCAATTAACTGGCTTAGTGACTGGTTAGTGGATATTGTAAGTACAGGCTAAGTCAGTGGTTCTCAACTGTTTATCCACCCCAACTTACTCATGGGTTACACCTTGCTCCCACTGTTACTCTGACTTAACTACAGCAGGTTGCTGATATTCAGGGAAGGGAGTGTATTTCAGAATCTCTAGGGCAGTTTGAAATGTCCCCAGCTGTGATTATGCTCTGCTTCCTTCTTTGAGGATCAGTGAGTGAGGTACAGCATGCCACAGTCGAAAAGTCATTTCGTCTATACTCTGCAATAGGACGGGTAGTGATGATCATATTTTCATTGAACACCTAACTGTACAAATTAATAGAGAGGAACAGATCATGTTAAAAAAAAGTATTTTTTTAACATTAAGTATCAGGTTGTTTTTGTCTCCCCTTAGCCTGTTCAGTGAGTTTTGTTCATGATATTCCATAAAATAACCTCACAGATTGCTTTTCTATCTAAAAGTTCTTCTGTTTTCTCTTACAGCCGGATGCGTAGTGATGGTTTTGATGAAGAAAGTCAAAGAGACTATTGGAGGCCAAAGAATGAAATTTCTGGGGCACTGGATGATGATTTTCTTAAGGCTAAATCCTGGAACAAGAAGTTACATGATTATGAAGCTAACATGCCAGACAGGTTTGTGACTAAATTCCTGTGACCATTAATGGTATTTGGCCTGAGAATGTGTACTTTTAAAAATTAATTATCTCTGCAAAAGCTTATACAGAAATGTTCATAGCATATTTATTCATAATGGCCAGAAAAGTGGAAACCCAAATGTCTATCAACTGATAAATGGATAAAAAAATGTGGTATATGGGATGGTAATAGAATGTTATTTGGCAGTATAAATAAAGTACTGATACATGCTACAACATGTATGAACCTTGAAAACATTATGCTCGGTGAGAAAAGCAGACACAAAAGGCCACTCATGATGATTCTATAGAGATAGAAAGTAGATTAGTGATTGCCGTGGGCTACGGGAGATGGAGGAATGGAGTGACTGCTAATGGATTGTTTCTTTTGGGGGTGATGAAAATGTTCTGAAATTAGTGGTGATGGTAGCACAACTCTGAAAATACTAAAAGCCACTGAAATGTACACTTTAAAAGGGTGAATTTTATGGTATATGAATTATATCTCAATAAAGTTGTTACTTAAAAAAAGTTGTCCTAAGGTAGACAGCATTATGTTATGAAGTGTTTTTGGAGAAGTACTTCACAGCTGAAGAGTAGAATATAAAAGCCCCTTAGTGTTTCTTAAGGAAGAAAATGTCAAGTTTTCTTACCAATGGACAAAGGAATCCTTTGTGTCTGAAATGAGCGTTCAGTACAGAAAATGTAACCAAGTTACCGAGCTATAAATGTGGTGTTGGCTCTACCATATCTCTTTTTTCTTGGTTCTGTGTGTCTCTGTAAATGTACACTCCTAAGTCTAATTTGTCTTTAATTTTTAAGAAATGTATGCATTGCTTTAACAATACATGTACTAAAATGTTATTTTACAGATGGGGTCACAGTGGATATAAAGAGTTATACCCTGAAGAATTTGAAACAGACAGGTAAGGCAAGTACACTTACTGAAAAAAAGTTAGAAAGTAAGATTAGTACACAGTCTGAATTATAAATTAAGTTCTTAATTTTTTTTTTGAAAGAGTGGATATATGTATATGTATAAATGATTTACAGACTTACTTTAGTATTTATTTATTTATTTATTTTGGCTGCACTGGGTCTTAGTTGAGGCAGGTGGGATCTTCGTTGCGGCATGTTTAGTTGCAGCAAGCTTGCGGACTTCTTAGTTGCGGCATGCGAACTTCTTAGTTGCAGCATGCACGTGGGATCCAGTTCCCCGACCAGGGATTAAACCCGGTCCCCCTGCATTGGGAGCTCAGAGTCTTACCCACTGGACCACCAGGGAAGTCCCGAGTTAGTAATTTTTATAAAGTATACAACATTTGCCATTAAAAATGTAACCAGAGAAATAATAGGAGATTTAGTTGGGAGATGACTGGTATTTTGCCTTTCCCTGATATTTGGCATTATCTACAGCATGTAGGTTTTTTTTATATATAGTGTTCCATACAGTAACTCAATATGGCAGATTAGAATTTTTGTCTTCATTTTAAAGATGAGGAAACAAAAACTCAGTGATAAAGTCTCATAGTAACACTATATCAGTTTTGATTTAAAATTCAGATGTTAACCCCAACTTCCCATCTAGAAAGCAGAATATAAAAATTATATAAATACACTTATTTTCTATAGTAAAGCAATTTTTCTTTTTTATTAGTAGTGATCAGCAGGATATTACCAATGGGAAGAAAACATCTCCCCAGGTAAAATCATCTACCCATGAATCTCACAAACACAAGAAGTCAAAGAAATCCCACAAAAAAAAGCAGAAAAAAAAGTCACACAAAAAACAGAAGAAAAGCAAAAAGGAAGCCACAGATATAACAGCAGATTCCTCAAGTGAGTTCTCAGAAGAAACTGGGGCTTCTAGTACCAGGAAAAGGAAACAACCACATAAGCGCAAGAAAAAATCCAGGAAAAAATCTGTCAAGAAATCTGCTTTATTCTTAGAGGCAGAGTGTAACACTTCCCAGTCAGATGATTCTGCATCCAGCAGTTCTGAGGAAAGTGAGGAGAGAGACACTAAGAAAACCAAAAGGAAAAAGAGAGATAAAAAAGCCCACATCCCTGTAGTTAACAGTGAAATACAGGAGAGGACAAACAAACGCACAAATTGGAAAGTGGCTACAGATGAAAGGTCTGCTGAGAGTTCAGAGGATGACTAAATGAGAAAGAAACATGTTTCCTGCATGACTCTGGATATTTACAGCTCTTACACCTTGGGGATTTGCCAGTGACTCTATTGCTCAGCACAGGGGGCCTGAGGTCAGAGCTGTCCTGTGCCATCTATATACATTCTGACAGACGACTTGTCTTCTATTTTGGCCTGTTAAACTTGATCCTCTTATTGTTAATAGGGAGTTGGTTATTTTGTTATGAAGGTTTCTTGAAGAGATTATTTTTTGTGATTAATCACATTTAGCGTAGAGTGCATATGCAGCAAATTAAAGGACCCGGAAAGCTGAATCCAGTAATGACCTGGGTATACCAATTGGAATGTTGAATTTGGGGAAAGCAAGGGCTGGGGGTCAAGAGATGGATTGGAACTAGTGCTGTATACAATGGTATGATAAGGGAACATCATGTTGCTCTTGTCTGTTTACATAGTAGGTGCCACAACTTGACTTTGTCTTTAGCCTTGGTGCTTTTGATCTTTCTGTATTTTGACCCCACAGGTGTGGTCCAGTTTACTTGATGAGGAAATGAACATAAGAACAAACATTTTCCATTCATGATAACATCCATAGACAGCTGTTACTGGGAGACTAGGAGTTTTTGACAAATTTCCCTGTTGGACAGGGTCTGTGGCTACACTCAGTATACCCCTAAACATGGTAATTGGATAGTAAAAGGTTTTCTAGTTCCATTGTTTATTGCTTAAATGCACTTGTGTTCAGAATTATTTCTTCAGTTCTCTTAGGTAAGTCCTCAACCAAATGAGGAAGAATTAGGCATTAGTTGTGCTAATGGTGCTCTGAACAGGATTCAGGGCAGCAACAGCTATTTAAGTGTTGTCTTCCTTGTTCATTTCTTAATCTGTTAATGAACTTTAGATTTTTCCTGAAACTAGATTGAATCAGTTCCAAAATGAAATAGGCTTCTCAGGGACATATCCGTTTCTTCCTAGTCTGCCTTTGGATTAAAGCACCAAGCAGAGACCTTGTTATTTCCCTTTGCTATATACTGTGATCCCTACTATGTTAATTCTTAAGAAACCAAAATATCACTGGAAGAAGGCTGGCAGAACACATGAATTATTTTCATTACGGCAGATCAAGTGACATTGTTTTTTCTTGGTCGTCACTTCATGGGTGAAGTAAAGCTTGAAGGCGCAGACTTTTGGTCTTGGTCTGCCATTCATTGGTTATGAGGTCCGGAGCAGGTAAGTCAACCTCCCTGGCCTTACTTTCCCTATGTGTAATACAGAAATACTTCATGGTAGCATGACTGTACGACACCAGCAATAGACTATGACAACATTCCATGAGGTGGTAATATTTTGTAGTTCTTAACTATTAAATTTGTTCTCTTTACAGAACAGATTTCTAATAAAATGCTTAGTCATAAAATACATGGTTGGCCAGAGGTTCCCTATCCCTTGATTATAAGCAGGTGCTACTTTTTGGGATATTTATTTGAAATATTAATACTTTGGTACTTAATTGTTGATGTCCCATGGTGCATATTTTTACCTTTGGGATTATTAGTGGCCCAAGCAGGGATGAATAGTCTATATAATTACTACCTCTTAACCTAATGCAATTGTTTTGTTCTTGGAGCAAGTGAAATCTTCGTGGGAAGGAGTTTTCTACATGGATTTTTTTTTAATTTTTTTTTAGCATAGTTTCTGTGCTATTAAAGTACTGATTCTAAGCACAGACTCAGGAAGATGGGCCATTGGAACAAGGCTTCTCCAGGAAGTTGGTTCTGTTTGGGTCTTGACCTTCCCTTCCTCTCATACTAGCAGGCCTCTTCCCAGTGAATACACATTTTGCCTGTTCTGTTTTTTGCCATGTTTACCTTTTCTTGGTCCTGTATAAGCAATAAAGCTGTTTTCTGTTCTTCACCTTTCTCAACCCCAAATTCTCTTCTATGCCTTAGGGTAAGGCTTTGATGGTTCTTCCAGCCCCCTTAAATATGGCTTAGGGTGGCTCTTCAAAACCTAAGATCTCTCATTTGCACTATTGGCCTTGGAACATAGTTGTTTCTAATGTTCCTGCCAATCAGAGATCTATATATTAAACCCTAAAATGGGATTTTAAAAAAAGAGAGTTGGAGAATTCACATTTATTGAATAACTGTTGTGATACAAGATGGAATTTCTGAATTCCCAATAAATAAATTTCACTTTTTGAACATTTGATCTCTTACTTTTTAGCACCAACAGGCTTGGTAACAGCCTGAAGTTAACCTGACAATGGGTTGACAACATTCCCCTGCTGGCCCTTCAACCTGCTTAATAATAAGTCTTTTGCTTCTTCAGTCATTCTCCCACGGGGTGGCCTACTGCCCTCCTTTCTGTACAATCTGGGCAAACCGACTGGTGATAGCAAGAGTAGTGTCAATGAAGCGGTCCACACAGCTAGAGAGACAATTTTCTGTGCGAGAGTCTAGGCGATTCCCTGGCTTCTCCACACATTTATCCCAACATAACTCCATGAAGTGATGCACCTAAGAAGAAAGAAAAATAGTAACAACTTGGGGTCTGCAGACAGGCCTAACTCTATGAATTTTATTTCCTTCCCATTTTTCTCATTTTCTGTCACCTGACTATTCTTTGACTCTCTCCTCACTTCTAATTTGTTACCAATATGGACCAACTCCTCATCCCTACATTGAAACAATCCTTTTATTCTCTCCTTTTCTGTTTTTCTTAGTAATTAAAAAATATGTACTTTCCATCAAGTCACCCTAATGCATCAGTTTCTCTGTTAGCCACTGAGGGCACTCCCTTATTTAACACCCAACCCATCTGTTTCAATGAGGTCCACACACAGCATACTCAACTTGACTCTCAATACTCCTCCCTAAAGATTTTTCCACAGTTTAAATTATTACCTCCTTGAGAGCACTGCCTATTATTTTCTAACTGTGTCACTTCCTTAGTCAGATAGAAAATCTCAGGCAGGATTAATACCTTCTTTTATATTTCCAAACTAGCACCAGCGTAAGCTGGGAGGCTATGGTACCAATTAATTCCCCCAAACCACTGCACTCATCTCATTCTAAACCTATTCTTAAGTAGTTCTTAACCTTTTTGGGGTCATGGACATATCTGAGAATCCGATGAAGGTTACGGGCCCAATCTACAGAAAAATGCACACACAGGCACAGAAAATGTATGCACTTTCATAATGTTCAGCACCCAAAGATTTCTAACCAGGGTTCTTGCTACTTACATTCAGCGAACTCTCCCCTTCCCACCCCCTCCCCCCCTCCTCCCAACACGGGGGAATAACCATTTACCAAGGGCTTAACTACTTTGGGAGGCTGGGTACTAAGCAGTCAATCCTTTCTGCGGTCCTAAAAGATGACTATCACCTCCGTTTAAGAGGCACGGTTAAGTAACTAGGTTTAGGGTTAGTCATGCAGCTAGAAAGGGGCAACGCCGCGGTTGGAACCATGCTCCAAAACCCTTGTTCTAAACTAACAGTCTAGACCGACTACTTCAGAGCCCACCTTGATCCAATAATGCTCTACTGCTCTATCGTTTTCCAATACATTATTGCATATGATCCTCGATATCCAGTGAGGCAGCGGGCGACTGCGAAACCAAGACTTACAGTGGACGGGCGTTTTGTCTATGGGCACGTGACCTGTAAGGGGCAGAGGCAAGCTTAGAACCGGAATCTTCCGAATGCCAGCCCAGAGAGCTCACCGCCAAGCTAGGCTCCCGTGCCTTTGTGTCGCCCGAGCCTTTCTGCGCTTTACACCTTCTCTTTCCCCCCACTACAGGCTTGCTTAGAGGGTACCTGAGCACTACGGGTCACCAGCGGCAGGAGAGACTCGTTTCTTTCCTGAGCAGAACGGGCCGCAGCAGGCACGGAGCATAGGGCGGCCGCACCGCCCCGCCACCGTTCAGAGCTCCGCGGGTGCCCGGAACCTGTACTTCACCCTCTTTTCTCTTCACACTGGTCCCTGTCCCCGCACCTGTGCAGTGAACTGCGCCTTCTGCTGTTCCGCCGCCACCAGGCGCTGCAACTCCGCTTCATCCGCCTCACCCAGCTCCGCCATTGCCTGCGTCGAGCTCCGGACCTTCCGACGAGCTGTGTGCGCATGTGCGGCGGGACCGAGCCAACACCAACTTCCGGTTCACCCGGCGTTTTCCGTTTCCTCGTTTTCTTTCGTCGTTGCGGGTGGATGTTGTCATATGACTGCTTCCGGGTTGCTGGATGACCTTGAGCCTTCCCGAGCGACATGGCGACTCTCTGGAGGCTGAGTGTCCTCTGCGGTGCCGGAGGTGGGCGAGGTGAGGGTCCTGGCAGCCGGAGGTGCTTAGGGGGAAGGGAATGCGATGAGGATTCGTCTGCTGGGCGGTGAGACCTTTTGAGCGGGGGTAGGGTGGGGCGGGGCGGGGGTGTCCCTCCTCCTTCCCTTTGGCAGCTCTGGCTCCTTCCGAAACCGCGGCATCACCAGCGTTGCCTGCGGGCCCAGATATTTACCCGAGAGCATATCTCCCCTGCTCTGGGCTGACGTGGTGATGGGGTAATTTGAAAGTTATGGTCTTGCAGAGGCTATTCACATGAGTTCTCTTTTTCTCCCCATTCGCTGTTTTTAGAGTGCTCCCTCCCTGAATCGCAAAAGTGTCAGGGTCAAAGTCCCAATCCACGTCTTGCCTATTTCCCTTGGAGTTGAGTTCGATAATTATAGAAGTGGGCATTTGTGTTATACCAGGCACTGTAGTATGGTTGGGTTACAAATGTGAAAAAACATAGTTCCAGCCCTCAAAGAGTTTTCGTTTTTGTAGAGAAAACACATATAAGCATAATGTAAAGAGAAAACATAACATAACATAAAGAGAAAACATAACATAAAGAGAAAACTGTGCAGTAAGTAAATTGTATGCCAGTCCAGAGGAAGAATATATTAGCTATGTGTTTTGGAAGGATCACCCTGTCTGGGTTCTTGAAGGAGGTGTGCCTGATTTGAGTGTTGAGGGTAAGGAAGGCCACAGGAAGAAGGGCATTACAGTTAGGGCTACTGGGATGAGCAAAAGAATGATGAAGGAGTAGAAACTGCTTGTTATGAGAGAAAACAAAACAAATCAGATATTAGAGTGTGAAGCTCAAGATGAGGAGTGAGATGGTTCTGGAAAGGTGAACTGAAGTCAAATCAGAGAAGAACTTGTCTTGATTTGGAGTATGCATTTTACTTCGTGTGAAGGGGAGTCCTTGAAAGATTTGACATAGATTTGCAGTTTACATTGACTACTTTGGTAACAATGTGGTAGATGGCCATCATGGGAAATGGGGCAGGCTAAGACATAAGTCAGGGAGACGAGTTGAGACACTGTTGTAGCCGTGTTGGCAAGGATGGTGAGGTCCTGAACTTGGAAAGTTGTACATAAGAGAAGATTGTCTCAGGAAATGTTAGGAGATACATCGTATGATTTGGCATTTGACTGAATTTAGAGGGAATGTCCTACATGACTTCCAGATTTCTGGGTAAAGTGAAAGAGTGGCTGGGATGTCATTAAATAAAGTGGTAAGCATGTAGATGGGGGGCAATTTTAAATGAGAAAGTGAGTTGAAGGGTGATTTTAGTTTTTGCCATGGTAAGTTTGAGGACCATGTGGGGTATCTCAGGGGAGAGGCCTTCCAGGCACTTAAACTTCTGAAACTCTGGGGAGATATCAGGCCTGGGGATACAGAGTTGGGTTTCATCAGCTTAAAGGCACTAGAAGTTGAGTGGACAAAATGTCTAGGGGTGGGCATAGGAAGCAAGGAGAGCAATGGGCAGATGATGGAACCCTGGGCAAACATTTAAGAGCGGCTGCAGAGGAGAGAATCAAAAGGAGAAGCAAAAGAGAGTTCTTTCAGAGAAGAGAAGGGAGGAGAGGCCACCAGTGCCACGTGATGCAGAAAGCCCAATAAGATGAAGACTAAACAGTGTCTATTGGATGTGGCCACAGGAGACCATTGGTGACTTACTAAAGCAGCTTTGGTGGGGATAAAGACGAGTTTCAGAGTTGAAGAATGATAAGGAAATGAGGAAGTTGAGGTGATTTAGACAACACTTTAAAGAAGCATGTTTGGAAAGTGAAGAAAGGGAGCAGGGGAAGAGTGCATGGGCATTAGAGGACATAGGATCAAGGGAAGGGTTAATTATATTACATCAGTTGAGGGAAAATGGTCAGTAGGAAGGAAGGAGAGGTTAAAGATACAGGAGAGAAATTACATTTTATCGAGTGCTTATAACATTCTGGGAATTATGCTGAACATTTTACGTATATTTTAAAATTTTCAACGGAGTATTATGAAGTAAATACCAGTATTTTCATTTTACAAAAGAGAGGACATTGACTCTTGGAGAGACTATTTAACTTAATTGCTCATCGTCTCACAGCAGCATTGGTAGAGTTGGGTGTACCTAGGTCTGCCTATTTTTAAACCAAGAGACAAGATCTAAAAGAGGACAGAAAGGGATGGGTTCAAGAGTGCAAGCAGAGAAATTGATCTTGAAAAGGAAGATGGTATTTCCCAAACTAGACTGACTTCCCTGAAGACAAAGACTTTGTCTTTTATCTCTCTTGCTATAGTGCAGAGCATAATCTTGCATGTATTAAATGTTTGTTGGATGAATAGATGAATAAATGGGAGAAGAAAGGAGCTATAAGTTATTTTTTTTAATTAGTCAAAGTGAAGCCCTTTTATGTAAGTGTTCATTGATTTTTCAATATTTCCATGGCTACTTAGTCTAATCTCATAGCAGCCCAGTGAAATAGACGCTATCCTCATTTTACAGATGAGTTGGTCATTCCCTGTTTGGGGTTAAATCGCTTGCCTATGGTCATTTAGAAAGTCTGTCAATCCTGTTAAAGGAGAGGTGCTTATGATCCCCCTTATGTCTCTTTCCTTAGCTCTCTTCCTCCGAACCCCAGTGGTCAGACCGGCTCATGTCTCAGCATTTCTCCAGGACCGATCAACCCCAGGATGGTGTGGAATACAGCACATTCACCTGTCACCCAGCCACCATTGTATGTCCATCTTCATCTGGGCTGATTATCATGCCTTTGGCAGGATTTGCTGTCTCTGAGAGGAACTCTTGTGTCCAACTCTGTCAAATGAAGACCTAGCCTACACCTGGGCACACAATGCTAGCATGGTTGAATCATGCCATTTACACTCATACAGAAACTTCTGGTCTAAGTCTTTTTAAATTTTTTAACTTTTTAAAAAGAAAATAGTTCTGTGGGAAGAATCTGTTCAATATAGTTTAGTTACTTTTATTTATGTAGCTAATGGAGAGGAGCCAGATCCAAATAATTTGGCATAGTAGACAGTTTAAAAAATCATGCATATTTATAGCTGTAATTGACATGCTTATTTTTATTTAGGTTGATATTAAAATCATGGCATTTCTTGGATGAATACTGTTTAGGTATTAAATCTTAGAAAATCTGTAGGTGAATAACAAGTTAACTATATTTTCATTTTTAAAGTCTAGAAAGATCAGTATTTTACAGAGAAGAATTCTTTTGATTCTTAAGTCTACCAGTTATAATTGCATCTGAGTTATGAGTAATTAGGCAAGTATAGTTTTCCTGCTTTTTAGAATTATGTTATCTTTGAAAGTTTTTGTTTCTGAACTTCGTTCAGTTAGATTTAGCAGAGTGGTTTTAACTTGGGGTGCATGGGACTAAAGGAAGTTCCCCCAAAGTTGTATACACAGTCTTTATTTTTTAAATTTATTTATTTATTTATTTATTTATGGCTGCATTGGGTCTTCATTGCTGCACATAGGCTTTCTCTAGTTGTGGCGAGCAGGGGCTAGTCTTCATTGTGGTGTGTGGTCTTCTCATTGCGGTGGTTTCTCTTGTTGTGGAGCACGGGCTCTAGGCATGTGGGCTCAGTAGTTGTGGCTCGTGGCTCTAGAGCGCATGCTCAGTAGTTGTGATGCCCGGGCTTAGTTGCTCTGCGGCATGTGGGATCTTCCCGGACCAGGGCTCAAACCCGTGTCCCCTGCATTGGCAGGTAGATTCTTAACCACTGCGCCACCAAAAAAAAAAAAAATTTTTTTTTTTTAAATTTTTTTGGCCACGCTGCGCAACATGTGGGATCTTACTTCCCTGACCAGGGATCAAACCTGCGCCCCCTGCATTGGGAGCGCAGAGTCTTAAGCACTGGACTGCCAGGGAAGTCCCCCTACACAGTTTTTAATGTGTGTATCTATGTGCACTTTTCCAGGAAGTAGCTCCATCCTTTTATTAGATTCCCAATGGGGTGTGTAACCAAAAAAAGGTAGAGGCTCTCAAAGAGATGTTTAAAGCCCGTTTTATTTTCACTTGTTTAAAAGACGTTTTCAGGGACTTCCCTGGTGGTCCAGTGGTTAGCAGTCCACCTGCCAGTGCAGGGGATACGGGTTTGAGCCCTGGTCCAGGAAGATCCCGTATGCCGCAGAACAGCTGAGCCTGTGAGCCACAACTGCTGAAGCCTGTGCATCTAGAGCCCGTGCTCCGCAACAAGAGAAACCACCACAGTGTGAAGCCTGCGCGCCGCAATGAAGAGTGGTCCCCGCTCACCGCAGCTTGGATGAGAGGGCCCATGCACAGCAATGAAAACCCAGTGTAGCCAAAAATAAATAAAAATAAATAAATGTATAAAAAAATAAATAAAAGAAGTTTTCACATTCCATATCTATTTTTGGCTGTTTATAAGTAACGGAACAGAAGAAGAACCATGACCCTAAAAGTTGACAGTAGAACTTTGCTTCTATCTATCTATTTATTTATTTTTGGCTCTGTTGGGTCTTCGTTGCTGTGGGCGGGCTTTCTCTAGTTGTGGCGAGCAGGGGCTACTCTTCGTTGCGGTGTGCGGGCTTCTCATCACGGTGGCTTTTGTTGTGGAGCACAGGCTCTAGGCACGCGGGCTTCAGTAGTTGTGGCTCACGGACTCTAGAGTGAAGGCTCAGTAGTTGTGGCACATGGGCTTTGTTGCTCCTCGGCATGTGGGATCTTCCCAGGCCAGGGCTCGAGCCCGTGTCTCCTGCATTGGCAGGCAGGTTCCCCCACCCCCACCCCGTACGTGTGCCGCTCATTGTTGTGGCCTCTTCCGTTGCGGAGCGCAGGCTCAGCGGCTCCGCGGCATGTGGGATCCTCCCGGACCGGGGCATGAACCTGTGTCCCCTGCATCGGCAGGCGGACTGTCAACCATTGCACCACCAGGGAAGCCCCTGGCAGGCAGATTTTTAACCACTGCGCCACCAGGGAAGCCCGAGAACTTTGCTTCTCTTTGAGTTGGCTGGTTTAATTTTCTTTTGGGAGGATTTTTAATATTACTTTACTTACTTTAATATTACTTTACTTACAATATTACTTTACTTTTGATTAGGTGTAAACAAAAGAGTGATGTTTTAAAGGAATTCCATAGGTGTCACCAACTTATATTCATAAGGTATCTGTCTATTACACTGAAGTCCAAGATTGGTAATTCTGCAAAGATATTTTGTCCATCTTCTTGCCTATAAGCAAAGTGGATCTGTCTTCTAATTAACATATGTAGGTGTTGAGACACCCTGTGCTGAAAGACTTCAAAGAAAGGAGATTGCATCTCTCACTTACCTTTATCTTACCCTGTTTATGCTCAGAGTTAAGTCTTCCATGCATTCTGTTTGCCATTATGTCAGTGGGTTATTTTGTGGCAAATACTGAGATGTGTGTTTCCCCCTGCAACTCTTACGAATCTCGTCCTTCCTTTCTACAGCTGGTTCCAAGGCTGCGTCTCTCCACTGGACTGGTGAGAGGGTTGTCAGTGTTTTGCTCCTGGGCCTAATTCCAGCTGCTTATTTGAATCCTTGCTCTGCGGTGGACTACTCTCTGGCTGCAGCCCTCACTCTTCATAGTCACTGGCAAGTACAGCAGTCCTTTCAGTATTACATTGTCAGCTCAATTTGTTTGCTGTGAGCTTGTCTCACTATTGCATATGAGGGAGAAGTTGGTTGAGATACTGAAGATCTGAAGAGAACCTTAAAACATATGTAAACTATTTATATGCCCAGATTTATGTATCCACATGCCTATTTGATGTCTTTGCTTTCATATCTGTACACATTTTGAACACAGCATGTCATAAAACTGAGTTCCTGATCTTCCCCAGATCTCTTCCTCCAGTATTCTTGTCCATTTGAGTTAATGACATTTCCATTCTTCTATTTGTTCAAGCCCCAAACCTGGTCATCATGCTTGATTCCAGAAGTAGTCTCCTAACTGGTCTCCTGTCCTCAACACAGCAGCCCCTGTGATCCTGTTAAAATATTAAGACAGGTCCAGACCCTCCTTGAAACCCTTCATTGTCTCCTAATCTTACTTAAACTAAAAGGCAGAGTTCTTACAGTGATCTACGGACTCTATATGGTCTTGGCCCCTCTTTCTTTCCTCATTTGCAACGATTTTCTGTCACATTCACACTGGCTTCCTTGCTAATTCTTGAACACACCTGGGTCACTCCAGGCCTCAGGGCTTTACTCTTACAGTTCCTTCTACTTGAAACTTTTCCTAGTTATGTACGTGGCTTGTTGCCTCATTTCCTTCACATCTTAAATGTTACCTTCTCAATGAAGCCGTCTCTAACGACTTACTCAAAATTGCAGTGTCTCTCCCAACATTCCTTATCCCTCTCCCCTGTCTTTATTGTCTCAGTAGCACTTATTTCATTCTAATATACTTTATCATCTGTTTATCTTGTATATTTCTTGTCTCCCCTCACGAGAATGAAAGCACAGATACAGAAAATCATAAGAATCAAATCTATGGCTTAGTGAATTATTATAACAGTAATACCCCCCAGGTCAAGAAATAGACCTTTGCCACCTACTGCAGGAGCCTCTTCCTTGTGTTGTATCTCAGTCATAATGGTTCAACATCCCCCCACCAGAAAAAATTTTATTCTGATTTTTATAGCAATCGTTTTCTTACATTTCATCATAGTTTTATTACCTAAATGTGCATCACTAGACACTATAGTTCAGTTTTGCTCTTTTTAAAAAAAGAAATGTAATAGGAGTTTTGACTGTTTTTATTTGTTGTTATATCTTTAGTGCCTAGGGCAGTATCTCACACATAGCACTAAGTAAATATTTGTCGAATGGATGAATTTCCAGTTTTTATTTATTTTACCCAGTGTAGTTTGTTAGACTTTCTAAGTTAATGAACCTTCTAGAAAGTTTGTTAATAACAATTGGGTTCCTTAAGTTGTCCCTTTTATGTTGTTTTGCAAGGACAATATGCTGTCATGGGTGGGGGAGGTTTTTTTTGGATTGTTAGTACTGAAAGCACTTGGGGGAGTATCTTAACCAACCCTATTGTTTTACAGTTGTAGAAACTAAACCCCAGGGAAGTTAAGTAACTTGTCAGAATCATTTTCTAGCTAGTATTAAAGGTGATTTTGCTTACCTAGTTTTCTAGGGTTGGTTAGAATTACCCTTTAACCAGATAGACCTCTCACAATAAAAGATTCCAGTTGCATATGGAAATACTAGCTCACAGCTACAGTAGGATTTCTCTGATGTGTGTTTCTTGAAAGAAGATCCATCTAAATCGGTGAAAAATCAGAATAAGAGATAAATCTAAAGTCATACATTTTCTTTTTTGGCCGTGCTGTGTGGCATATGGGATCTTAGTTCCCCAACCAGGGATTGAACCCGTGCCCCCTGAAGTGGAAGTGTGGAGTCTTAACCACTGGACCGCCAGGGAAGCCCTAAAGTCATACATTCTAAAAATTACGATTGACTTCTCCAATTACCTTACTGATTCTCTCTTCCTTTTTCAAACATACACAGAAAAGACTTGAAAGAATTGTCTATAATTGTGCACTAGTTCCTTAGCATCCAATCTGCTGGGTTTTTTTTTGGCGGTACGAAGGCCTCTCACTGTTGTGGCCTTTCCCGTTGTGGAGCACAGGCTCCGGACGCGCAGGCTCAGCGGCCATGGCTCACGGGCCCAGCCGCTCCGCAGCATGTGGGATCTTCCCGGACCGGGGCACGAACCCGTGTCCCCTGCGTCAGCAGGCGGACTCTCAACCACTGCGCCACCAGGGAAGCCCAGCATCCCATCTTTTTTAACCCACATTAATTGGGCTTTTTATCCCAACTGTGTAACTGAAGTCATTCTTATCAAAATCACTAAAGACCTTCATTTTTTCCAAATCCAGTTGTCCATTCTCTGTCCTCCACTTGAAACTCAGCAGCATTCAACTTAATCGACTGTTCTCTCCTTAAGTAAATTTTCTTTGGCTTCCTAGATGCTATACTCATCTTGTTTTCTTCTACCTTACCAGCTGTACTTTCTCAGTCTTCTCTGTCAGCTCCTTTTCCTCTTGTCTGACCTCTGAATAATAAAGGTCTGACCTCCAGGCTCGTTCTAGGCTTTTTAAAATTTCTCTGTTGACACACTTTTCCAAGGTGAGCTCAGATCAGACTTCTTTTCCTGAGCTGCAGACTTGTATTTCCAGTTGTCTGACCGACTTATCCACTTGGATGTCTAATAGTCATCCCAAATTTAATATTGCCAAAAATCACTCTTTCCGCCCCCCCTCCAAAATCTCTTTTGATTTCCCCTCAAAACCTCCTTCTCTCCCGTTCTTCCCTAATTCAATTAAATCTTGTTGTTCAAGCCAAAAATCCTGGGAGTCATTCTAGGTATTACTTTTTGTCTTAACCCCACAACCAGTCCATCAGCTTGCGTTAGTTCTCTCCTCAGAACGTAGTCTGAGCCAAGTTAAGCCAGCAGCCTTGCCTAGGCTACTCCGGCTGCTTCCTAACTAGTTTTTTATTTCTGTTCTTGCCACCCTTCTGCCCACACTGTCCTTTCACCACGTATAGCCAAAGTGACCTTTTTAAAAGGTAAAATTACATTTATCCAAAGAAGATATGCAAATGGAAAATAAGCACATGAAAAAATGCTCAACATTGTTTGTTATTAGAGAAATGCAAATCAAAACCTCATTGAGATACCACTTTACACCTTACACTTTATACCACTTTACGCTTTACACCGACTTTACACATCGAGATACCACTTTACACCACTTTACACTTTACCAGGATGGCTGTAATCAAAAAGATGGACAATAATGAGTGTTGAGAAGTGGGAGTCCTCATATACCTCTGCTGGGAATGTAAAACGTTGCGGCTACCTTGGAAGACAGTTTGGCAGGTCTAACAAAAGTTATTATAACAAAGAGTTATAATATGAGTTAACAACAGAGAGTTGCTATATGACTTGACAATTTCACTTTTAGGTGTATACCTACCAAAATTGAAAACATATGTCCCCACGCACACAAAAACTTGTACAATAATGTTCATAGCAGTGTTATTATATAATAGCCAAAGAGGCGAAACAGTCCAGATGTGTCTTAATTGATGAATAGCTAAACAAAATGTGATATGTTTTTACAAAGGAAGATTATTTGGCCATACAAAGACTAAAGTGCTGATCCGTGGTGCAACATGGCTGAACCTTGGAAATGTTATGCTGAGTGAAAGAAACTCAACACAAAAGGCCGTATATTGTATGATTTCATTTATAAAAAGTGTCCCGAATTAGCAAATATGTAGAGACAGAAAACAAATTAGTGATTGCTTAATGGGCTAAAGGGTACAGAGTTTGTTTCTGATGAAAATGTTCTGGGATTAAACAGTGATGGTGTTGTACAACTCTGTGTGAGTATACTAAAAGCTACAGAATTGTTAATTTTATGGTACATGAATTATATCTCAATAGAACTGTTACTTAAAAAGTAAAATTAGGTCACTGCTTACTTTGGTCACTGCCTACTTAAAGCACAGCTGTGGTTTCCCGTTGTATTTCGAGTAAAATTCAAACTCCTTGTTATGACCTTCAAGCCCCTATGCGATCTGCCCCTGCCTTCTGGTCTCTCTCTTCTCCAGCCACATAACCTTTCTACGATTCCTCAGAGATGCCAAGGTCATTGTTACTTTTGTTTGGGATGTTCTTTTCATTCAAGCCATCCTTTCTAAAATATTTCTTCATAGCACGTATGTACTTTTTCTTTCTCTTCACTAAAATGTTTGTTCCATAAGGGCAGGAATGCTGTCTTATTTGCTGTACTCTCAACATCTGTAACAGATTCTGGCACATATCTGCTTAATAAATTCTTTTTCAATTAATGAAAAAGTCTGTAGGCCATTTGTTTGGGTTTAAAAATAAAAAACAAAATTTTATAAATAGAGTAGGAATTAGTTACTGTCTTTGATATAAACGACTCGAAAATTGAATCTGAAGGATAGGAAGGTGTCTTTATTGTTAGGGTACACTTGATTCCTTCATTTTGGTTTATGATTTTTGTTACCATGAGTTGCATTTTGACTTGACTGATTATTTTTTTTGCAGCCAAGTTAACCGAATAGCCTTCTAACATCACTTGTGGTTTTTCATTTGTACTGTGATTTTTTTTTTCTTTAGGGGCATTGGACAAGTTGTTACTGACTATGTTCGAGGGGCTGCGTTGCAGAAAGCTGCCAAGGCAGGCTTTTTGGTGCTCTCGGCGTTCACCTTTGCTGGGCTTTGTTATTTCAACTATCATGATGTGGGCATCTGCAAAGCTGTGGCTATGCTGTGGAAGCTCTGACCCTTTAGACTTAACACCTTGAGAATTGATTGTACACCTGCTTGCCTCTGCTATGTCATGCCATTTCAACTCACAATAAGAAGGAAATAACAGATTAGTCCGCTGGTAAACCTCTTCTCCTAATCAGCCAGTTATGTTTAGAGTTTAATCTTTGAAGAAAGATTTGAGAGAAATTGTATCCAAGAAGTTGTGAGACTGAGTTTTGTATTCTGGAGAGTTAATGGGGTGTCTCACAGCTTCTCAGAAGACTCACAGTATAACTAAACATTATATATGAGCCTTTGCCTGTTAATTTATCAGACTTTTAAAGGGAATTCAGTTTTATTACTCTCAATATTTGATCAAACTTCTATATTTGTCCTAGGATGATGGAGAAAGGGAACGACTGTTAATTCATAAGTAAAGACTGCAGAAAATTAGGCAGTGTTTTGTTTTTGTAAACATCCCCCCCCTCTTTTCAGTCGATACCAGTTACTGATGGTTACGTGTCCTAGGGAGATTTGAAAATGAGAAATGCTGATATTTCACATTACTGATTTCTAGATCCTAGGAAGAAGAACCTGGAGAGTTTCTGAATATAGAGAAGTTTCACGTAGGGAGGAGGTCCCTTTATAGATGTTTCAAATTGTTACAGGTTCTAAATGGAGACTTAATCCTCAAATGTGTTTATTTTACTGGTCCTAAAATAATCTGTTCACAAATATAAAATTGTAAGTAATAAGTTGTTGTTTTCCCACCGTGGGAATCTCTAATGTGAAAATGTATTCTATGAAGGTAAAGTTTTTTTAAAAATAAAAATGCTGTATAATAAAAATTTATTCTACTCTTTTATGTCTTAATTGTCCATAGTTTTATTCAGTAGAACTGAGTGTCTATTGCATCTATAGCACGGAAACAGGACTGAGTGTTTAAATTTCCTTCTGAGTTTAACAGTTAGGTAAATCAGATACAAAGTGCTGTAATACAGAAAAGACTTACATGTAATAGGCAGAAATATACTGAGTATAAGTAGTTTGGTATGAGGAAAGTAATAAGATTAAGTAGTAGGAATCAGAATTGGGTCCAGATTATGGTGTTCTGTGGTTGCCAGCCTTTATATTCAAATTTTATACTGTATGCAGTTAATCTGGTCTTAAGGGATGAGTGTAATGCATGATGGTTTCATCTAGCAATGTAGATGAAATGGGAGTTGGTGCATTTCACTCACTGAGGACCTTACTGGATAACTGAGGCAAACTATCGAAGGGGAGCTGGCTAGAAGGGTAAGTGTTCATACTGGAGGTTAAAGATAAGGTCCCCTTAATGTGCTTACAACCTTGTAGGATATTTATTAAGGGTTTAGGAAGAGGTGGTTAATTCTGTTTTGGGGCAGTTTAAAGGTTTCAGAAGGGGGTGATGCCTGAGTACCAGTAGTTCACCAAGGAGTCATGGTGGTGGGCCAGTCCGCCTTGTCAGGGAGGAGTATTTTATTACTGACTTGGTTTAGAATTGGTGGTTCATTATGATGATAAAAAAGCGGACTGACCTTTAGTCAGTTTCGTTATTGTTTTAAAATTCTCTATAGTGATCCCCCTTAGAGTCATTCCTCACCACCCCCCCACTGCTCCCCCATCCCTCCAGCCCCCAGTACACCACTGCTGTCAAATGGAGTGGGGAAATGGATTTTTCCGTAGAGTAGCTATCACCAATACCATCAGATCGTAGTTTGGCTTTGGAAGGGTGTCTAATGCTAATAAGCTTCATTAGATCATGATTGAATGTTAGAGTGGAGGCTGGTTAGAGTGGACCTGCCCCACGTCCTGGTCAGTTTTGTAATTAGGTTGGAGCTGAGCTGTCACTTTGGAAAATCAGTGGGTTGCTGTGAGTTGCTGGAGCGGCAGCGAAGATGAGGCAGGGTCTAACAGCAATAAGACGTTTCTGAGGTTAGGCAGGACATGATCAGAATTGTGCTTCAGAAGGAATTTAGGCAGCATTAGGAAGGTTGATGAACTAGAGGCAGAAGGATGTATAAGAAGATAGAGGTAGAAGACAGTGACAGTGGAAAGTAGGAGTCAATTTCAAAACATATTGTAGAAGTCAACATTCATTTGGTAGGTATTAAGTATCTTGTGTAATTGGCACTGTGCCAGGTACTGTGGCTAAAGAGGTAGGAATTTCTCTCTCCTTAGAAAGAATTCATAGTCTAATTGGGGCAACAGATAAATGATTGCAGTACAGTGTAATAAGTGCAAGAATAGTTAAGCACATTGAGCAGTGATGTAACAAAGGGTACAGGAAGAATTTGCTTGCAAGTTTCATGGGAGACAAGAGTCTTGACCTGGATTCTGAAAGATAAGGAGCTGATACGAGGCCAAGGAAGCTGGGGTGAGGTGTGAGGAGGCTAGAGGATGGTAGATAGATCAGGCAGAAGATTGCACGTGATTCGGTACGATTGCAACGTAGAGAGGGACTGATTGTAGAGGACCTTCTATGCCATGGTAAGTAATTGAGAGAACTGAGTCACTGAAGATTGTTAATTATGCAAATGACATGGTCAGGTGTATATTTTATTTTTTTAATAAATTTGTTTATTCTTGGCTGTGTTGGGTCTTTGTTGCTGCACACAGGCTTTTCTCTAGTTGTGGCAAGCGAGGGCTACTCTTCGTTGCGGTGCACGGGCTTCTCGTTGCGGTGGTTTCTCTTGTTGTGGAGTACGGGCTCTAGGTGCGCGGGCTTCAGTAGTTGTGGCTTGCAGGCTCTAGAGCACAGGCTCAGTAGTTGTGGCACACGGGCTTAGTTGATCCGTGGCGTATGGGATCTTCCTGGACTAGGGCTCGAACCCGTGTCCCCTGCATTGGCAGGCAGATTCTCAACCACTGCGCTACCAGGGAAGCCCCAGATGTTTATTTTAAATAGGTTGTGCTGGCAGCTGTGCACAGTGTGGATTTGAAGGAGGAAACAGGTTATTTCAGTGATCCAGAAAGCAATTATGAATTCTGAAGGTAGTAGTAGTGAGGATGAAAATAAATTCAAGAGTTATCTAGAACTTAGAATCAATAAGTTATACTGGGGTATGAAAGATCGAGAGAGGAGCGAGCCTAGCCCAATTTTTTTGTTGTAAAAAATGAAAAATGGGAAGTCGTGTCATTAATTTTTGAAGGAAAATTAGATATGGTAGTGGAGGGATAGGTCACTACAAAAGTTTTGGATTTGTGAGATATCCAGGAAGAGAGAGAATTTGTAGACTTGCATTTTTTGTCAGTATGACAGACTAAATTTTAGGAATTACTTTGCTATGACGCACCTAAGAATGTTAAACAACAAGAATAACTTTTAAAACGTGGCTGAGCTTGCTTAGAGTTTAACAGCTGTTGAACAATACTGAAATTACTCTTTATCATGAAGGGGAAGTATGGCAACTAGATTTAGATTGGAGTGGCACTCCATAGTTATAAAGGAAGCAGACAATGAAATAATATTATAAAAGGTAGCTTATGTGGTTCCTACTTTTGAGTAAGGTATCACTAAAACACAAGTCTGTCTTTCATGTCAACAAGAATGGTTTATCATAGTTAGGAATGTCCAAAATTAAGAGGTTAATGGAATATAGGTTATTAAAGAAAGAAAAGTCCCGTTGAACATCTGTAGCCCATAGCAGAGCTCTTGGATATTTTAAAGTCAGTTCATGGGACTTCCCTGGTGGCTCAGTGGTTAAGAATCTGCCTGCCACTGCAGGGTACATGGGTTCAATCCCTGGTCCGGGAAGATCCCACATGCCGCGGAGCAACTAAGCCCATGCACCACAACTACTGAACCTATGCTCTAGAGCCCGTGAGCCACAACTACTGAGCCTGAGTGCCACAACTACTGAAGCCCGCGCGCCTAGAGCCCTTGCTCCACAAGAGAAGCCACCGCAATGAGAAGACTCTGCACCGCAACGAAGAGTAAACCCTGCTCGCCACAACTAGAGAAAGCCCGTGCACAGCAATGAGGACCCAATGCAGGCAAAAATAAATAAATTAAAAAAAAAATAAAGTCAGCTCATATAGTGTTTTAGCTAACCAAAGTATGAAGAATACAAAACGTAACTAATATTTTTAGTATCTCTCCTTTCATGAGGTAAGAAAATACTATAGTCATCTAGGACACCCCAAAGAAAGTTTGGATGTAAAAGTGCTCTTAACAATTTTATTATTCTGAATTTAAGCCTTGAGTTTAGGAAATGAACAACAGCAACAACAAAAAAAACCTGTCGGAGAATATTGGTTATTAAATATAGGCTTAAGTCAAAGATCCCAAAATACATAAAACATCTTGCTTTAGAGTAACAATATGCACAACAGGAAACTTTCAGAAGTGAGGAACTTTTTCTAAGACTGATTCAAGAGAATGATAAAGGCACAAAAACTATATTTAAAGATCAATCTTATCCTGTACTACCAATTTTCTCTTTAAAAATGACTGGGGCTTCCCTGGTGGCGCAGTGGTTGAGAGTCCGCCTGCCGATGCAGGGGACACGGGTTCGTGCCCCGGTCTGGGAAGATCCCACATGATCCCACATGCCGCGGAGCGGCTGGCCCCGTGAGCCATGGCCGCTGGGCCTGCGTGTCCGGAGCCTGTGCTCCGCAACGGGAGAGGCCACAACAGTGAGAGGCCCACGTACCCTCCCCCAAAAAAGAATTATAAGCCTTTTTTGCCTACTAATCTTAGTATTTCTTCATAAGGTTCACATTTCACTTCATTGCAGATTTTAGTCTCAACAGTTTATTTCATTGCAGCAAATGTGATCCATTTAACACATTCAGAGAGACGGCAACACACTGAGATCTTCTACCATGACTTAATGGTTCAGATTGTTTTTTGGGCTACCATAGCTTATTAAAGAAGTGTCCATTGCTTGATGAAGATGATATAGTCGGGTTCTGTTTTGATATAATCTAACATTCCAAGCAATGTGACTTAAAGGAATAATTTTAGTAGAAGGTTCCTCATAGTTTGTCTTCCTCCCAAAGTGCACACATCATAAAAACATTTAACCTTTAAAATTAAGATGTGTAAGTTATGTTTCTATATTTTAATTAAAAACAGTGTGGCAGTTATAATTTGATTCCAATTTTGTTTTGAAAATTTGTGTGTATATATAGTGCATATATATATATATACATATACTATTAACAATGGTTAATTATATCTTTTTGTAATGTTTATTTTTTGGCAATGAATATATATTCCAATTAGAAAAATAGATTAACAAAATAAAACAGTGGGGCTTCCCTGGTGACACAGTGGTTAAGAATCTGCCTGCCAATGCAGGGGACATGGGTTTGAGCCCTGGTCCGGGAAGATCCCACATGCCGCGGAGCAACTAAGCCCATGCGACACAACTACTGAAGCCTGCGCGCCTAGAGCCCGTGCTCTGAAACAAAGAGAAGCCACCGCAATGAGAAGCCTGTGTACCGCAACGAAGAGTAACCCTTGCTAGCTGCAACTAGAGAAAGCCCGCGCGCAGCAACGAAGACCCAGCGCAGCCAAAAATAAATAAATAAAATAAATAAATTTATTTTAAAAATAAATTAAAAAAATAAAACAGTGCACACACAGGTAGTGCGTATTTTATCATCCTGCTAGGGTTGGCCTCTTCCTGCTCTGTATTCTTTGATGAAATTAGCTGGGTGGGTTTCAGTAGTGAGCGGACGTAGGCTGGTTATCTTAATCTTTGTTTTTAGACTAAAGCATGTTGGTATCTGGAGCCTCCTTCATCCTTACTCTCCAGAAAGTGTGTTCACTTATTGTTAGCATTTGAGCACTGGGGACAGACATGGAGACAAATATGTTGCTACTGTATGAAATTTTAAGTGATGAGGTAATGGAGGAAAAAAATGTGTTGTATAATCATAACTGAAAGAATGGGGCCAACACACAAAGAAAGTCTTCTAAAAACATTAGTTACATGAAAATCCCTTCTGTTCTGCTGAGCACGTAATGATTGGGAAAGGCAAATGTGAGCCCAACTTTTAGAGCAAAGATTGAGGGGTATGAAAAATTGTTCTGCAAAATAGAATGAGAATTTGAAGTTCCTAGAACTAATCCAGGAAGGAACTTGGGAACGAGGAGAGATCAGAGGGACAGATAAGGAAAGAGGTGGCAAGAGGGAGTGAGGCTGGGATCTGGGGGACAATGGGGAAACAGTAGCCAGGGAAAAAAATTCCTGGTCGTGGAGTGACCAAAAGACGGACAAGATTGTCTGTGTGCAGTTTGAATTTTTTTTTCCATTTTGACAACATGATTCATTCTTTTGTCCCTCACATATTTTTGGTAATATCTACTATGTCTTGAAAGAGTATGAATGTTTTTGTTTTATTTTACTTTGGATATTTTATATCAGGAGTGAATTTCTATCAGGGTCAAAGCACTATCCTTATTACAGAGCACATGTTAGATGCCAAGATGATCCACAAACTCTACCAATTCACTGGAAGAAGGAGTTTGGAGCCAGAAATGAATATGAGAATGTAAGCCTCCTAGGAATTCGCAGAAATCTTGGGGGTTGGGGTGGGGATCTAATATCCCATGCAATGTGGAAAACTTTAGGTGACATCTAGGTTACACTATGCAAAACCCCTGTCCAGCGTTTCTTTATATTTGTCAAACTCAGGATCAGTCTTGTGCATTGCATTTTCTCATTACGTACAAGGTGTGATTTAAATTAGCTCCTAGACCTAGCTTACCTGGACTTTGTCTTCTCTCCTCTCTGACCTAAAAACCTTACCTGCAACTCTATTCACTCTTTGAGCCTAGAGAGCACAAGTGAGGCATTATTTCAGCAAAGTCCTACCTACTTTACAGGATTGCTCTAAAGATTTTAAAAGATGTTAAAATACTTAGAACATTTAAAAATGCTATACCAATATAAACATTCATTACTGTGTTAGTGTTTTTATTTCTAATAATAACAATGATAGTAAACATTAAATGGTACCTATAATTATATAGCAGGTACACTGTGAATTTTCTCATTTAGTACTCATGACATTTCTATGAGTGTCTCTATGAGACAGGAGGTATTATCTTCATTCCCATTTTAGAAATGACAATATATACCCAGAGACAAGGATTGAACACAGATTTGTCTGACTCCAAACCTATCCTTTTAATGGGTTAAATATCATTTTAATGGATTGACTCACAGATTAATTAACTGGTGTTTTAGAGAATAAATCAGTGAGAAAGACAAACAACTCTATAGAAAACTGAGCACTGGTTAAAGATAGACAAGTGGCTTTTAAATACATGAAAGGAGCAATAACTTTACTTAATAACTAAAACCATAATTAGATACCAAAGCACTTATGTGATTACCAAAGATGATAAGGCTTAATAACACAATTGGGGAGGTTATATATTATAGTAAAACAGGCAGAAAAGCAGAAAAGGTGAGGACAACAAATCAGCTTGATGGATCTTGTGAGAAAGAGGGAGGTAGAGTCATTCGCTGTCCTGTCAGGTTCTGTTCAACATATATGTTAATATTCACAGAAAAAAAGAGAGTTCCTGCACCCCGGGAGCTCATAGTCCAGTGGAGGACACAGAGAAGTAAGTGGAAGTTTATGATACAGACTGTAAAGGGCTATAATGTGAATAAGTTCACAAGGTAAGTCCGAGGAGAAAGAATAGAGAATGAGATTCCCACAGCATTTAATTTCCCCACATAGCATTTTAAAGTTACAGTGTGGGAAAGGATTGAGCAATAGTAAAGCTCCCAGGCCAGCCCATTGAAAGGTGCCCTAATAGTTGTAGTGAAAGTGAAGAGAGGCTTCTGGTGGGTACCATAAAACATCTGCTATAATGAACTGAAGTTAAGGTGCTGCCTAAGAGGAAAACTGAGCAAGGGTGCATGGTCACAGGTATGGAAGCAATCAGAAGCTGAAGTAAAAACGTTATCATACTTTTGCATCTCCTGTACCCTCTGCCTGGAATGACCTTCCCCATCTTCTGTGCCACCTCTGCCTCATTTTTTATTCATGTCTCTCATCCTCCAGAACTGTGTGTGTATGTGGTTTCCATCAGTGTCTCTTCATCTTTTTTTTTTGCCTTTTTCTATCCCCAACTAATTTGTTTAATTGACTAGAGAGTTTTAGATTCCCTTTTGAATTAATTTGGTTACATATTATTCTCAGGACGTTAACCCAGTTTTAAAATTAAAGTTGTTGCTATAGGAATTTAATTGTATTTATATACTTCCTTGATGGGCAAAAGTTTTGCTATTGTCATATAATGTGAAGCTTTCCTGACAAAAATGTGTGTGTGTGTGTTGTATTTTCCCTCTAGGTTTCCAGCCATGCTTCCCAGTTTAAAAAGAAAAAAATGCAACTATTCTTAGAAGCCAAGTGAAACTCAGCAGAACCATATTTCCCCTTCAACAGTAGCAAAACAGAACAATCTCCACAAGTCTTGAGATTTGACTCTGAATCTTGTATAGTTTTCTTTCATTCACTCTCAGAAAGTACCTACTAACCACTTTCCTTCCTCTGGAAAAATAAGTAAGCACTTTTATAATTTGGACTTTAGTATCAGCATTATGTCTGTGAAACAGCTCTCTGGGAGAACCTTAAAAAGGATGTGAAAGCAAAAGAGCTGTCTCTAAGTTAAATTTACGTTTTATTATAATTTAGAAATTTTCTGTTCATGTTTTTCGTACCCAGCTAAATTTTGATATTTTAAGGGCTTGGATCATGTCTCAGATACTTTTGTATTCCATTCCTGCACTCAGCACCCTGTCCAACACATGCTAAGTAGTCAGGAAAAAGTTGTAGAATGTATGAACAAGCTGTGGCTTCTGTAGCCTCTCTCTTTTTTTTTTTTTTTTAATCAGCAAATGATTAGTGCACGCCTGTGTGGAAGGAGGTTATAAACAGAACTCATGCATTGTGCAGTTAGTGAATGATCAACAGATGCTCAACAATACCATAACATTGTAAATAAATATTTTTTACAGTAGCAGCTGCTTCTGAAAAAAGAACTAGACATAAAAACAAGTTAGGCATGAGGCCAGAGAATGCAGAAAAGTAAGATCATTTGTGCCCAGCTCTTAATTTATAAAAATGACTGAATAAAAACACGGAGAGATCAATGCCATTGTAAGAAAAGTTGCCCTAGAAATGAAAGGCATGTCATGCCATTCAGGGCCACAGGGGATGCACCAGTGTCAGAGGCAGAGAGGAGGGAAGGAAAAGCACAGACCACAGCCTTTGTTATGTTTTCTGTGGGAAAGACAAGGCAGGGAAAGGAAAATATTTTAGGATTGGTTGAGTAATTCCAGTGGGCTTTGGGGGATAGGTCTGTCTCTGTTGTCTGGTATCTGGCCCTGGGTTGATTTAGGGCAGGGGAAATATTGGCTATGTGTGTGGGCTCTAGATAAAGGAGGTGGTTGGGGGTATGGGCTTGGAATTGGTTGGTTTGTATAGGAAAAGTGGGCTCATCAGCCAACTGTCTCAGGAATTAGCTAGCCTTGAAGGGCAGTCCCTTCCCCAGCCAGCAAGGCCCCCAGAGATGTCAAAACATCATAAAACATAGACAATAAAAAATATGGTTAATATATAAGACCCTAGAGCTTAAAAGAAATGTTATGACAAAGAAGCATATGAATAAGAAATTTTAACCTATACCCATTAATGTGATATTGCTTTAGGTATTGTATTAAGTCTGTATATTAACTTGAAAAGCATTGTCCTCTTCACTACAGTTAGTCTTCTTGTACTTGAGTATTTCTCTATCTGTTTTAGGGTTCCTTTATTTCTCTTAATAAGTTTTATCATTTTTCTCTGAGTAGCTTTTATTACCTAAATTAGATTATTCCCAATATGCCTCTCTTACTATTATAAATGGGATTTTAAAAATCGTGTTTTCTTACTCATATCGCTCATATATTTAAATGAAATTATTTTTTGTGGCTTTATGTATTGTAATATCTTGCAATTTTGCCGATTTAATTTATTATCTCTAGTAGATCTTTAGTTTTTAGGTTTTTTTTTGTTGTTTTTTTTGCGGTACGCGGGCCTCTCACTACTGTGGCCTCTCCCATTGTGGAAAACAGGCTCTGGACGCGCAGGCTCAGTGGCCATGGCTCACGGGCCCAGCCGCTCCGCGGCATGTGGGATCCGGGCCATGAACCCGTGTCCCCCGCATCAGCGGGCGGACTCTCAACCACTGCGCCACCAGGGAAGCCCTGTTTGTTTTGGTTGTTTTTGCGGTACGCGGGCCTCTCACCGCTGCGGCCTCTCCCGTTGCGGAGCACAGGCTCCGGACGCTCAGGCTCAGCGGCCATGGCTCACGGGCCCAGCCGCTCCGCGGCATGTGGGATCCTCCCGGATTGGGGCACGAACCCGTGTCCCCTGCATCGGCAGGCAGACTCTCAACCACTGCGCCACCAGGGAAGCCCTGTTTTGTTTTTTAATAGGTACCATGCTGATTTTTTTTCTCTGTTCTCAACTTTGAACATATTGATAGCTATTTAAATTCAGTGTGTGTTACAAGGCAGTGTGAGTGAAGGTTTCCTTTTGTTCTGATTTCTGTCCAGTGGCATGGTAAGTGATTCTTTCTTTAAAATCTGTAACTGGAGGGCAAACCGATATGCATGGGTCCCAGCCTCTTTCCCAGTTTCTAGCAACTTTTTACTTAGAATACTTCAACTCTGTTGAAGTTGCATCTCTCCCTTACTCCTATTGCCTGCTTCTCTATTAGTCCCAGCTAATCTAGTATATGAGGAATTGTGGTTTCTAAAAAATGCTGCCCAAGTAAGATTTTCCCTGCTTCCTACTCTAACTCTAAATCACACACAACAAAACAAAAAATCCCAGCTACAGGTATGATTTTTTTTCCTTTTCTTGAAGGGGGGGTAGGGGTGGAGAGTGGTGACTTTTGAGAGAGAGAAACTGGACAAGAAGCAAGAAAACTGCTCCTTCTAGTGGAAAGAAAGGGATATTTTTGCGAAAGGACTTAAGATTAGCTTATCCAAATCTTTCCTGGCCTATCTCAATATTTTACTAAGATTAAAAAAAAGAAAAAAACAGCCCTACACTTAAAAAGAAACTAAGATGTGAATAAAAAAAGAAATAGCACTTTCTATTGTCCACCAGCCCTCCTGCTTCTGGTCTAAATATTCTTCCCCGAAGCAGATGGATGGGACTGACGGCTGATATTGAATTAATGGCGCTTCCTGAACCATGACTCAACCATGCAGTGGCTCTGCCAAGTTTATGGCCAGGGTGCCTCCTCCTCATTCCCAAACTATGACCATCACTCATTCTTCTCTCTCAAGGCTGTTGCAGCACATTGGGGGCTTATTTGTCTTTGATTTATTTCTTCCTGTGACTTAGAGGCTTGGGGAATTCAATAACTCTTTATTTAGCTTTTTTGTCTTACCTAATACATTAAAAAATTCAAAGTATTCTTCTGACCAGATCAGGGTCTAACCACTAGAGACTATCTCTGACGAGGTGTACATTTTAACCCAACTATACTCAACATCTCACGTAAACACAATCAGTATGACCTCTATCTTTTTCTAAGGTAAGGTGATCCTGACAATATTCTCTGAAAATTTTACACTCACTGACTGACCCGTATTTTTGTTTTTCCTCATTCCCAGTTTTCAAGGTAAAAGAAATGCAAACAGAAAAATTTAAACAATCTCCTTTGGAGACATTGCCCAGTTTCCTGTTAGGCAGGGAACCAAGTTTTCTGAGTTGGTAGACATGTGATGCAGAGGTTTGAAGTTTTAGTTTTGGGGTTCCCCTTCTCTCTCTTCACATCAATTCATTCTTATATTTTTGTCACCTAAAATGATTTTAAAACCTCATTTTCTGTACTTTATATCTCTTACAATGTTATCTAAAAACATTGATATTATGACATTAATTTTGCTTTTATACATGTGCATCTTCACTTACTTCCTAGTGTTTGCTTTCACACTTCATTGCTCCTACTGTGAAGATAGGTACATTAGTCTGTTGTAGCTTAATGATGTAAGTCTTTATTCATAGTCGTAATTCTTTGTTCATATAGTGCCTTACAATTTGCAAAGAGATTTCACACAAATCATTATTATTCATTTACTCATATATTAAAAAATATTTCAGTGTCTACTATATACCAGGCACTGTGCTGGGCCCTGGGAATATAAAGACCAAAGAGACACAGCTCCTGATCTCCAGGAGCTCACAGGCTCAACAGGGAGGCACATAAGGCAATAGACAGGATACTATACTCAAAAGTAAACTTCTGATCATGGTTTGGATTTTAAATAGATCTCTTTAAAACTGGGAAGTGAATATATTGACTAATGGACACTGGCATTTTTTCCATTTGACAGTTTTATTGTGTGTGTATGTGTGTGCGTGTGCATGTGTGTGCATAAAAACTGAATAAATTAGCATTTTGGCTTATAGATTAGTCTCTTAAGAGCACAGCCAAAACTTAACCTCTACTAGGTAACAGGACAAATGTAAGGACCTGATCCTTGAACTTGAAACCTGTAATCCATGACCCTTGGTGATCCCACCAAGGCTCACACAAACAGGGGAGCCCAGTCTGGTCAGTCCCCTATTCCTGCTTTACTTCTCAACATTGGCCAATAATGCCAAATATACAAAGGATTCCTGTAAAAGGTAAAACTTTTTTTCTCCTTTGCTGGCATCTGTGTTGTAACTCACACATAAGGATCTAAGCCTTTTCCCGTGCTGCTTTGTAACTCTGGCATCATTCAAAGTGGAAATGGATTCTGATGGCGTAAGTGTTATTTCCTGGGCAATAAACATCTTAAATAGAGAAGTGAGTCAGCAGAGCACATGAAACTGATGAACCAAGATTAGTCACATGGGTAGTAGAGCTGCTTAATCTGAATATAACTTTCTCTTCAGATCATTTCCCTTGAAATTGGGTGGAAATCCCCAAAACTCTTGCTCAATTTGGCAGCTGCAAGGGTGAGCTAAGGCAGTAGTACTCTGGCAATACTGCAGTGGTAGCTGTAGCTATTTGAATAATCACAGTAGTTAATCCATTTTAATTTGACCTTTCCTTTATGTGCTTTAAAATGTATGAATTATTAGGAATATTGTAATATCCAACTATAAGGAAAGATGATTAAGAAAAGGACTCAGAACCGTAGCAAAAACTAAATGCTATTTCATTCTAATTTGGGGATGCTTCAGAATGAAGCAGTCCTGTGTTTTCAGAAAAAAAAAAGGAGGGCGTGGTGGGATGCAGTGTGACTGTTTTGGTAGGACTAGTTAGTAATCTGATTACCTATCTCAAGGTTTCAAAATCTATATCTGAAAGTTACCTCATTTCTTTTCCTCATTGCAATGAAAAGTAACCTTTAATTTCAAACCTGAATTTTTATACTGGGGACACAGAAATCTTATTTCTCAAGTTCTAAGATAATTGATTCTAAGTGTAGTTTGATGCCTGGTGGGGCAGAACTTTAAGATTATGCTGCTTTTTGACTTGAAGTGGAGGCAGTCAATCACTTACAGCAGAAATTACCCAAAGAAATCACTTGATTGGCTTTTCCTGACTGTGGAATTGTGACTCCTTTCTCCATTGCCCAAGGGAGAGCGTATATCTTCCCTCCCCTCTTCCAATTTCCTTAGTGTGCATGGCTCTGAGTGAGAGGTGGAAAACTTATATGAAGAACTCAGGGAACCTCTTGAAAGGATACATCTCTAAGAGTCCAATCTTTGCCCTAACGTTCAAGGTTAGGGAGTGTAGTGGGAGGGAAACTCCATGGCTGACTTGAAGACTTCATGACAGGTAATGCCAGGAGTTCCAGTTCCCTGCTATAAAATAACCAGGATGGCTGGAGATGGAACGAGTGAGCTGGCCTTGGTGCTGGTGGCATGAGGAGGTGAAGGGCACAGTGCTGGAAACTGACCTCATCTAGCTTTTATGGGGCAGACTTGCCTCCTGGGAAGTAGCTGCATCAAAAGAGCTGTCATCTTGAGAACATTTAACTGAACTTCACACTGAGGCATGAGCTTGACTTCTCTCGAGGAACTCCAGTCTAGACTGTAGCAGCAAATGGAAAGTCCCTAAGACTTTCCTCAGGGCATCTGTGCAACTAGCTCCCAGAGTGACCCTTCCAGAAACAGCTGATCTGGTGGCGACAGAGGCATCCTTCAGCTACTAGTGTCAAGAGAGCTTGAGTCTCTCTTTCCCTCTCTTTGTGCACTATCCTTGCACAGAGTTCATGAACCCTTAAGGGGAAGCAGAAGGCCTTGAGGAGACTGAACTAGACTTGCACTTGGGAGGCTGAGAATTGCATTTTAGGGGGAGGGCATTGTTCACTCCAGCTGTGCAGTTGGATACCACAGTTAAAGAAGTAATGGTTTACACATATAAGTACAAATAAACATTTTAAATAAGGCTTAATTCTCCGTGTGAAAAATAAGGGAAGATGTCCCCCCTCCCTTTTCTTAGAGCATTTACTTTAGAAAACTTGTAAGTTTTTTCTGTCTCTCTGAAATATATGTAAACACTTTTAAAAGTTAAATAAGTCTTTTGTTAGATTTATGACCCAGGAGTGTCTCTCTCAAGGGCTTGGGGGCCATCCCTTTGAAACATCCAAGGAAGATGTTTCCCTATCTCATTCTCTGTGGGCGGTAACAGCCAAACTTCTGTGGGCACCTGAACTAAATACCTCCTGTCATAGAAATAGAAATTTAATTAATACAGATGGTCACCCCAATTACCAGGTGAACTGAAGACGAACTATGTGTAATAAATGGTGTTTTCATGTCTTCTTACTCAAAAACTTGTTATTGCTTGTCTTGAGAACATGTACTTATGTTGTATAAGTGGGTGAGATTTCTTTTTGTCTTTGTAATCTTTTAACAGATTGCCTGCGATGTGCATTGCATCCTTGTTTAATGCTTATTCAATAATAAAAATGTTTTCTTTCTCTTCCTTTGTGGAGAGATTTTCTGGGTTGGGAGAAGATTTTGTTTTTAATTATAATTTGCCAACACACACTAATGCCACAACCCAAAAGAACAACAGATGTGAAGAAATAAAAATTTACGTCTAATTGACTCCCTGCTTCAGAAGACCTGACTTCTAATTTATTAATCTCTGACTTTACAAGAGAGCTGCTGCCTTATCTTTTTTCCCTTTGTCTCTTACTCTTCCCCTCAGTTTTTCCCACTTTCTTATATTGCCTGTCTCTCTTTTATCCTGTTAAAAGATAACTGTCAAAATAAGGTAAAGTCTTGACTCATACAAATATAAAATTGAACACATGTTAAAGATTGAATTCTATTCATTAATCAGTGAGGGAACCAGGAAGAGGCAGCAACAGGTTCAAATGAGAATCCAAAGAACAGGCCATTTTTAGATCAAGAATATTGAAATAAATGTGCAAATTGTAGCAAAACTGGTTTTCCTGAAGGGAGAAGGGAAGTCAATTGCCCTTCCACTAGATAGACCAGAACTTGCATGTTCAAAGACAAGAATTATTTTGTGTTGCTATCGGTTATGTACAACTTACATAGTGGTAAAATAGTTCCCATAGAATTGGAACCAGATAACTGGAGGTATCTCCTTAAGACAATGCAATTTGATATGAAAACAACCTAAGTGTCCATCAATGGATGAATGGATAAAGAAGATGTGGTGTATATATTATAGTGGAATATTATTTGGCCATAAAAAGAATGAATATCTTGCCATTTGAGACAATATGGATGTACCTTGATGGCATTATGCTAAGTCAAATAAGTCAGACAGGGGAAGGCAAATACTGCATGATCTCATTTATATGTGGAATCTAAAAGAAAAGCAAAAAGAAAATCCAAGCTCATAGATACAGAGGACAGATTGGTGGCTGCCAGAGATGGGGCTGGGGTGGGCAAAATGGGTGAAGGGAGTCAAAAAGTACAAACTTCCAGTTATAAACTAAATAAGTCAGGGGGTTGTAATGAGAGCACAGCAACTATAGTTAATAATACTGTATTGCATATTTGAAAGTTGCAAGAGAGATCTTAAAAGTTCTCACCACAAGAAAAAAATTCTGTATGTGTGGTGACAAATGTTAACTAGCTCTACTGTGGTGATCACTTCACAATATATACAAGTATTGAATCATTGTGTTGTACATCTGAAACTAATATAATGTATATTAATTAAGCCTCAGTAAAAAAAGACAATGCAGTTTTCCACTGAACACAAATTTTTCTCTATGGTCTTATTCTTCTTATTGTAAGAAAATAAAACAAAACACATATGACGACACTTTTGAGAAGTTGACAGTATGTAGTAATTGTTTCCTCTTTTTCTCTACCAAAACAAGTCTTTTACTTTAAGTCTGATTAAAAATCATCTAACCTAGGAAGAGTTCACTGATTAATCTTACCGAACATGGCTTCCCTGTTATTGCCATCATCATTCGTAAACATTTATATGTGTGTGTGTTTAATGTACTATTTCTGTATCTGACGCTTATTGTCAGAATAAATAATTGTAGCTCTGTAAGGCCATGAATAACTGCAACACTTATTAAGATTACTGGTAAAGGTAAAAAAAAAAAAAGTAAGACAATTGCTTTTCTTCAATTTCAAGATGGCAAATAACCTGCCTGACTAATTAAAACAAGCAAAAATACAAGTTTTAAAAGCTAAATGTACTAAATTGATTAATGATTTTGGCTTATATAGATCCAGTCTACAATGTCTTATTTCTTTGCTTTTAACATTTTTCAAATATATATATTTCTATTAGAGATAGGTTCTCTTAGAGATATGTTTCTTCAAAGCAGGTTCTGAGCCTAGTTCATCTTTGTATACCAAGCACCTACAACACCTGGCACATTGTTGGTTCTTATTAATATCTGCCAAATGACTAACTCCCTGACTAAATTTCTTGAGGGCAGAGATCTCGCCTGCTGTCTCTCTGGCACACTCAGTGGATGTTGGCTAGCATTCCTCTACTAATCTCAATTAATCTCTTTCTCTTCTCTCCTTGGGGCCCTGGGATGTACAATAAATAGTATAGTGGTTTATGGGAAAACCCTGTGGCATTGTGAAAAGAGCATGGGATTGACTATGGGGCTGGGAAGTTTGGCACTATGAGGGACTAGTATGTGATCTTGGGGCAAAATAGTTTACTTCCTAAGCTTTCATCTTTTATTTTCTCTGCACCTCAGTTTACTCTTCCGTGCAATGGAAGAGCTTCTAACTTTTTTTTTAAATTGGGGTATTGTGATTATAAGTAAGACCTATTCTGTTGAATTCTATGGAAGCAATTAAAGGACCTGGAAAAATATGGGCTTCAATTTAATTTTGGTCATCTGGTGGGGGTTTTAGTATCTGCAAAACAACTCAAGGATATGGCTCAAGGTATCATCTATAGCCCTTGAGGAGGAACTAAAACCTTTGACTTTGTTTTATTGCTAAACTATTATTATTTTTCTTGCTTGGTTGCTATTTTTGTTTCTGCATTTTCTCACTTCTCTGATTAATTTTGCTTTTTGGAACTCAGGGAAGGCCTAGGAGGCTAAAGGTTTTCTACAAACAAGAGGTGGGCACATGGGAGGGTCTGTCTCTGGGAAGGCTCCACAGGGTCCTGCTCAGTTTCAATTCCTCCTTTTCTTTGGTACTCCTCAATCTTAAGGGGAATGGGGGTGATGACCTCTCTGGCTATTTCCTGCTGAATGGGAGCAAAGTCAGTTTTTTAGGATTAGAGGAGAGAATGTCATTGATTTTCATTTTAAAGAATTCTGAGTCCAGACTTAGCATCAGTATTTTGTATTATGAAAACATTACCTCTCTCTTTGATTGCTTTGTCACAGCACTTGGACAAACATTTGAAAATTAATAGACATATTACAATGAGGATAATGATCAAAATTTACCACTGTAGTATTCCCTGAAAGAGTTCTCCTATTCCAGATGGCATCCAGGAAAATAAGTTCTAGAGTCCTCTTTATGTACATTCTGTAGCCTAGTAGCCTTTTGAATTATTCTATTTATTTGAGTTTCTGCAGGGGTGTTAATATATTAATAACAGAAGCTATTGGCCACTATACATATGTCTTTTTGTTTGTTTGTTTTTCTAAAATATAATTTAAAGCAATTTTATTGTCTAGTATTATTCTGGCTAAAAAATCTAGTGCCTGGGGCTTCCCTGGTGGCGCAGTGGTTGGGAGTCCGCCTGCCAATGCAGGGGACATGGGTTCGTGCCCCGGTCTGGGAAGATCCCACATGCCACAGAGCAGCTGGGCCCATGAGCCATGGCCACTGAGCCTGCGCGTCTGGAGCCTGTGCTCCGCAATGGGAGAGGCCACAGCAGTGAGAGCCCCGTGTACCGCAAAAAAAAAAAAAAAATCTAGTGCCTTCTGCTTGGAGGCTACTGCTTGAACTATCTCATTTGTTATTACTATTCCTAAATTAAGAGAAAGGTTTCATAGTTATAAGAGAAGACCTTGAGATCATAAGGATGCAATTGGCAGCTGTTAGCAGATATTGGTTTGAGAATGTCTGGTGGTGTCCTTGAGTCTGATATAGTTCAGAAAATTCATGTTCTCAGTAATACAGGACAGTGTCTCAAATCACGTCCATAATGGCTACTCAGCTCCATTTTGGATGCCTGAACCACAGTTACTCCATTTTGATTTCTTAAAATGCATTATTTTCTTCAGTGGTTAAAACAGATGTACAATGCATGTTTAATAGGCCACAAAACATGCTGTTCTGGTTAGCATAAAAGTTAAGTTAAATAATGTATTAGTCAGAATGACTTCCCCGTGCTTCAATATGTGAAAATTTCCTCTACTATTTTCCCTTTTGATTGGAAAGTTTTTGATAGAAAACACTAATGATCAAAATATTTGTCCCTCAGTGCTGGGGTGGTTGTTGCCTGCTCTGGGTCCATCATGTCCCTTGGTGTTAAGCCTCTTTTTCATTTATAAATATTTGCCTAGTTACCTATGTTGGGGGAAAACTAATCCAGACACAGTGAACAAACACAGAGGTATGCTAATGGGGAAACATTTTATAGGCTATATATTTTATCAGTTATACCAAATCATGACACAAACATTGTGCATATGATTTTAGCAGTAGACTTAAAGCAAGCAGTGATACATGTCATGAATAGTTATACTCTGAAAACTTCACTAGAGAAGTTTCTTTCCATCCTGAACATCGGGGTCAAAAGTATGGTTAGAAGTAATACAATAACTTTCCATTTTGATAGGGAGACAAACATTTGGTAAACATTTCAATTGAATTAGTAAGATAGATCTTACAGGCCTGGTCTGGATTCTTGGGTCAGTTGCCTACCACTGCTGTCATCTTCTTCTCGTCCTGGTTTGGGTATTGTTTGAGGTCAGTAGTCCTTTCAATAGACCAATCTGGTTTAGAGACCCTTCTTAATTGGGAAATATGAATTCAAGAGTCAACTTCCTTCAGTTTCATTGTGCATGAGTTTTAAGAGTACCTGATAAGAGTCTTTTCATCTAGATTAGAGAGAGAGTCTTTAAAATTATTATTATTTTTTCCCTAGTATTCATGATCCCCTGGTTGCAGGTCATGGGCCATCTGATCTTCATCCAAAGATAGATTACTGTGATCAGTTTCAGAAACAAGCTTAGAACATCCTTTTAATAATTCAGTTAAACTTTACAATAATCTAGTATAGCAACAAAGAATCATCTCTGACATAGGTAATAGATACAAAACCTTAATATATATGAAATATCAACAAAGGTATATTATTGAAACGTAATTTTCTGTCTGAATTATCCTCATTTCTAACAAGTCTAGCCAAATTAAGACTAATTTGTTTGCAAAATAAGTCTGGTTGCAATAAACTTGGCTTGATAAGGCTTCTGGGAACCTAAGAGTTTCCAATTTCTGGAGGGATCAGGTAGAGAGAAAAGATAAATATTTCAATTCTACTTACAAAGGTATAATTTATCAAGTTGCTGTAAGTCATAATTAGCTTGAGGGAAAAGGTTTCCTTATATCTGGAAAACACAATAAAAACATAATATTTCAGACAAAAACCATAAAAATTATAACTATATTAATCAGTTCACTCAGTCTTATGTAACTGATCTTTGATGTTAACCTTGTTTTTTGGCTACGTTGGGTTTTTGTTGCTGGGTGTGGGGTTTCTCTAGTTGCGGTGAGTGGGGGGGACTACTCTTCCTTGCAGTGTGCAGGCTTCTCATTGCAGTGGCTTCTCTTGTTGGGGAGAATGGGATCTAGGCACACAGGCTTCAGTAGTTGTGGTGTGCAGGCTCAGTAGTTGTAGCTTGTGGGCTGTAGAGTGTAGGCTCAGTAGTTGTGGTGCATGGGCTTACTTGCTCCACAGCATGTGGGATCTTCCCAGACCAGGGATCAAACCCGTGTTCCCTGCATTGGCAGGCATATTCTTAACCACTTAGCCACCAATGAAGTCCTGATCTTAATCTTTTGTTAACAGTTTTATAAAACCATCAGGGTTTCCTTTAGGATTCTTTAATTTCTTACCCAGTTCAGTAGTATGATTTGAAAGTTATCAGAACCCTATAATTGTCAGAAAGTCCTTTCTATGAATCTTGAAGATGAAACATTTTTTTGCAAAAGCATCAGAGTGAAACAATAACTGGCTATGAATGACAAAAGACTTAAAAGTCATGGTTAAAGATTTGATTACAGTTCAATTGACAAAGAAGTTTAACCACGTTGTTGTGACATGCAACATTTTGAAATAACTAGAATTATGACTGATAACATTATACCAGGACATAACCAAATTTTAGAAATTTCATATAATTTCTAGAACTTTTATATTGATGACATTTGCCCATACACTATAACCTAAGAAATTTTATCACCACTCATTTGACAATGCTTCCTATGTAATTTAACATACTAAATAATCCCAATTAGCTTAATATTTTTCTCTCTCTCTCAGATACTTCAGGGGCCCTCTGAAGTATCCCAGAGTTAGCTAGAGGTCAAAAGAACTTAATTTGATTTTAGGAAGTTTGTAAAACATATCAAAAAATTTCAAAACACCTGGTCAAATAGGATCACATAGGTCACTGTGAAACAATACTTAATCACTTAACCAAAGCGACAGTAAAAGATTTTAAAGGTAAATACAGAAAGTTACAATAGATTACTATAGATCACTTAAAAAGTAAAGAAACTTACAGTCTCTTATCAAAAGCATCTTGACATAGGGCTTCCCTGGTGGCGCAGTGGTTGAGAGTCCGCCTGCCGGTTCGTGCCCCGGTCCGGGAAGATCCCACATGCCGTGGAGCGGCTGGGCCTGTAAGCCATGGCCGCTGAGCCTGCGCGTCCGGAGCCTGTGCTCCGCAACGGGAGAGGCCACAACAGTGAGAGGCCCGCGTACGGAAAAAAAAAAAAAAAAAAGCATCTTGAAAACTTGGTTTTCTTAACAGAGAGAGAACTTCAGCCTTACACGAGCTTACTTTTAATAATAAAATTCATTTACTTAATTAAATTTAATCAAATCTTAACAGTCTCATTTTAAAAATAATTTTCAGAATATGAGGGATGAGGGAAAGGGAATATGTGGGATCCAGGAAGAGGATCAAGTTTTTTTTGTTTTAATATTTATTTATTTGGCTGCGTCGGGTCTCAGTTGTGGCATGCGGGATCTTCGTTGTGGCATGTGGGATCTTTTGCTGCAGTGCAGACTCGTCTAGTTGCAGTGTGCAGGCTTCTCTCTAGTTGCAAGGGCTTAGTTGCCCCACAGCATGTGAGATCTTAGTTCCCCGACCAGGGATCAAACCCGTGTCCCCTGCACTGGAAGGTGGATTCGCAACCACTGGACCACCATGGAAGTCCCAAATCTTAACAGTCTTGACCATGCACAAAACTTTTCTCAGGTATAGGTTTTCTATACTAACCTTCCACAACTTTCTGTATCCATATTAGTTTGTCCCTTATTTTCTTTCCCATTTAGAAACAACCAACTTCATGACAAGATTATTTTCTTTTCCCTTAACAAAAATATCTCCATTCATCATGCCGTCTCTTACCAGCAAAATATCTTACTTTCTTTGTATAGTGAAGTTTTTTCCTTATTATTTCAAATAGCTTTAATTGAATATATATTACAATCTTTAACTCCTAAAAACCTTAATCTCTAGCAAAAACCAAGAAGCAAGTAATTATGAACTCTTTGCTATAACAGAATTTCCTGATTGGCAAATTTATGAACATATTCTATAACTTCTACAAACATACATTTTTTCCCCCTCAGTGTGGTACAAGACATGTGTCTAATAAACCCAAACATCTTTAGTATTTCCCTAACAAGAAGACAAAAGTAGGTAAACTTAGACTTGACTAGCAATCACTGTTCCAGTATTTTATCTTAATTTAAAATGGTATATACCTTCAATGAATTCTCATTATTTAACTTAATTTAGCAAAACTGTAAAGTTTCAGGTTACCAAAAAACTGGAAAAACTAAAACATAATTATTTCTAGAGTTCACCTGAAAGCTTCTATCCCATTTACATTTAATTTTTCGTCATATTGAGTCATTTATCTTGCTGACAAATTTGCAACTGTTATAATAAGATCTTATTTGACTTCTAGTAAACCTAGCTATATTAAAAGTATTATACATAATGTTGATGACTCTAAAGACATGTCTCTATTAATTAAATCAACAAGCTTAAACTAACTTTAATACCAGACATTAATTTAATGCTGAATATTCCCCGGATCATGTGAATCTGAAATTCATTTGGCTTAGTTTCTTTTATATTTCTGAGAATTTATATAAGTGCTTAATTTCCTTTAAGCCAATTAAATAGAGCTCATTTACAGATTGATTTTTAAATAAAGACAGAACTAGAGATCTCATAGCTTTTTTTGTTTTCTTTTTGGCTGCACTGTGTGGCTTGCAGGATCTCAGTTCCCTGACCAGGGAACCCAGGTCGTGGCAGTGAAAGCCCGGAATCTTAACCACTAGGCCACTCCCTCATAACTTCATTTTGCAACTTAGTTATGAATCAGCTATTTCAACATAAAACTTATTAGTTTATAAATAACAGTTGGAATAAATTAAATTTACTCACTTGAGTTTAAAAAGCTTCTTCCCCCTCCTGTTTTTTTTTTTTAATTCAGTTTTAAATTCTACTAATTAACCCAAGGCCATAGTCTCAGGCAATGTGGGTTGTGTTTGCATTTCAAGGACGTGATAACAGTTACAACCTTTCTCTTAGGAATACTTTTGTGCTCTTGGAGTCAGAGGTTTTTTTGTTTTTTGGGTTTTTTTGGCTGCACTGGGTCTTTGTTGCTGCATGTGGGCTTTCTCTAGTTGCAGTGAGCAGGGGCTACTTTTCGTTGCAGTGCGTGGGCTTCTCATTGTGGTCGCTTCTCTTGTTGTGGAGCATGGGCTCTAAGTACACGGGCTTCAGTAGTTGTGGCACATGGGCTCAGTAGTTGTGGCTCGCGGGTTTTAGAACACAGGCTCAGTAGTTGTGGCAAGAGGGCTTAGCTGCTCCGCAGCATGTGGGATCTTCCTGGACCAGGGCTTGAACCCATGTGCCCTGCATTAGCAGGCGGATTCTTAACCACTGCACCACCAGGGAAGCCCAGGGTCAGAGTTTTGAAAAAATATTTTATCAAGTCATTTTCCTCTGAAGTCTAAAGAATACTGTGGCTACATGCTATTAAAAAGAAATCATCTTCTTTCTTTTCATAGAAGCATAGCTGAAAATTTCCCAATTTTGTAAACTACAGCCTAGGGGACTACAAGATGGAATAGAGATCTAATTTCCCATTTTTTCTTTCATATGGCTTGTATTACAAGAAACAGACAGACCAGAACCAGGCAACCCAGTGCTCAGCAGCCTCTCAGGGTCACATTTACCTAGTATGAGAATGGAGGATTTCCTACCTACTATTCCAGATGAGGGTGCGGACAAGCCTAGGTCTAACAGGGAGTTTCACTGGATGGTGCTGGATGACCGAGAAACTCCTTGGCCCAGAGAGGAAAATCAAATTAAAATGGTGCTCCGCCTGGGGACCAGAACCAGATGACCAAGTCCTATGCCTTCTCCCCCTCAAAAGGAAAAATTCCAGTCAAGGCAACCCAGGAGGGAAGAATATCCTGGTATCATCACATGTGAGGTTCCACCACTTACCAGAGATGTCTTACAAAACAAGACCAGAACCTTGTTTCCTTCAACCCAAACTTGAAAGTGCTGTGAGCCAGTAATGCCTATTGAGAAGCAAGTGCTCATTGTTATCCATGAGACAAAGGTGCTCAGGCAGCTGCTGGACAGGATCTGAGAGCTGCCACTGGCCAGACACTCACTTAGGTTGGGAGTCCCTTCGTGGTTGCCCAACGTTTTACCTAACTGAACTTGGGCCTGTTCGCCTGATGCACAGCAAAGCCAATGTACTGACACCGGGTTGTAGTGGAGGGAAGTACAGAGTTTATTGTAGGTTGCCAAGCAATGAGAATGGGCAATTTGTGCTCAAAATACACAAACTCCCCAATGGCCTTTAGGGAAAAGTTTTTAAAGGTAACATTAGGGATGTGTGTTGCAGAGTGCCTGATCAGCTTGTGCACAGTTCTCTGATTAGTTGATGGTGAGGTCACAGGGTGATGATTCTGGAATCTCATTCATTAACCTTCTGGTTCCAACCGATCTGGGGTCTACGTGCTGATGGTCAGCATGCAGTTAACTTCTTTCACCTGGTGGAGGTTTTAGTATCTGCCAAACAACTCAAGGATATGGCTCAGGATCTAATCTATAGCCCCTGAGGAGGAACTAAAAGTCCTTGACTTTGTTTTATGGCTAAACTATTATTATTTTGTCTTGCTTGACTGCTTTCCTTTGTTTCTGCATTTTCTTACTTCTCTGATTCAATTTGCTCTTTGGACCTTAGGAAGGCCTGGGAGGCTAAAGCTTTTCTATACACAAGAGGTGGGGGTCAAAGGGGATCTCTCCCAGGGACAGCCTGAGACCTGCTCGGTTTCATTAGCACTTAGATTAAATCTACACTCTTTATTCGAGTCCACATAAGCTCTGACCAAGCCCCAATCACCTCCCCTCCCACATCCATGGACATTCTCCCTTCTGCCAACTCTCTTTCAGCCACAGTAGCCTCTTTCCCTGCCTCACACACCCCAAGCTTGCTCCAACTTCAAGATATTTACACTAGCTGTTTTCTTTGCCTAGAATGTACTTCCTCATAATCTTGGCATGAGAACTTCTGTCTTGGCCTTCAGATCTTAGTTTAACTGTCACTTCTTCATAGATGTTCTTAACTGTCCACAATGCATTTTTCACTACCTAATATTTTTGATCTTTAAAAAAATTGTCTAGTCTCATTTCTCTACTGGAATGTAAGCTCCTTGGGAACAGGGATCTGTGTCTCCTATTTGCTGAATCATTAATACCTATAGAAGAGCTTGGCTTATAGTAGGTGCTCAATAAATATTTGTTAGACGCATGAAAGTTACTCAAATAATTTTTAAGCTGGTCTTCCTCAATATGTGGGTGAAACTAACATGTGAGCTTTGGGGATGCAAAACGTAGCTTCCAACCTTGATGAGCTGGCTGGAGAACAATGAGGTGAGGAGGTAAGGTGGCAGATCAAAGATAGATAGTCAGAAGATGGGAAGGGACCAGGAAACCAGCCTCATATATTTATGGAACCACCAACGGATGAAGTTTGTGACTTTGGCAGGCAGCCCATTCTTAATCACTACATAAAGGAGTAGGGAGACACTGCCCTATTCTCTAACACTTCAGGTTGTTATTGCTTCCTTAAACAATTTGTGAGCACCTGTCATAGACTACATTAGCCTTTGGAGCCCCTGGATTAGGAACTTAGTCTTGCTTGACTGCTTTCCTTTGTTTCTGCATTTTCTTACTTCTCAGATTAAATTTGCTCATACATATCTGTGTAGTTAAGTGAAATAATGTCTAGCACATAACAGGCATTAAATAAGGGGGAATTTCATTACCCCATTGCTCGGGTATAACCATCCCTCTCAGGGTACCAGGAGAAAAGGGTGGAGCCTTTCTGGATACTGGAAGGTGAGGGTGTGAGGTGTCAACAAGGTGGAGAAGGAATACTGACCAGCCAGGGCCACTGTGTTAGTTTTGTATGTCATGCACCACCTGTACTGTTTTCCTCAGTGGGCCTTGGCCCCCCAGCAGGTGTTCTCTCTTTTCTAGTACATGTTTAACCATGCAAGATCCTGAGGCTACAAGCCACTGCTAAATGAAGGGCAAAATAAAAAGCCACAGATGCTGCCCTCTGTTTCTCAGCTCAGAGAGCTGAGGCTATTGACGGGAGTCCTCAAGACTTAAGAGAACTTGGAAGTTTGTGCACTTTATTGACTGACTTGCTCTGTCTGAAAGAAACCATTAAGCCCCAGAATTTATATTTTCCCTTCTTAATTCACTCATATATTGAGTGCTTCCTGTGTTCCAGGTTCTGCACTAGGTGCTTGGGATACATCAGTGAATAAAATAGACAGAAGTCCCTGCCCTCATGGAGCCAGTATTCTATTGGGGAATCTCACAGTAAACAATAGCATAGTGTATAAGTTAATTACATAGTATATTAGAAGGTAATGGGCCTATGATGAAAACTAATGCAGTTTAAGAGGGATCAGTAGCACCTGGAGGTGGAATAGGGAAGGTTATGGTATTAAATAGAGTAGTCAGGGTTAGCCTCATTGAAAAAGGGAGATTTCATCAAAGTCTTAAAGGAGGTGGATAATTAGACAGTGGACATTTGGGGGCATGGAGAGAATTCCAGGTAGAGAAAACAGGTAGACTCTATGGTGGAATCATTCTTGGTGTGTTTGAGGAGCAGAATGCCAGTGTGGCTGGAGCAGAATGAACGAGGAGGGGAGAAGTAGGAGACAGAGTTGAGAGGTAAGAGGGGACCAGATTGTGTAGGGCTTTTGTAAGCCATTAGATGGACTTTGACTTTCACTCGGATGGAATGGGGAGACTGTGAAGAATTTTGAGCAGAAACATCTCATGATTTGACTTATGTTTTCAAAAGGACCACTGCAGCTGCTATATTGAGAATAAACGGTAGGGAAGCCAAGGGAAGGAGTCCAGGGAGCAGGTTGGAAGTTGTTTTAGTATCCCAGGTGAGAGATGATGTGTGTCTGATCAGGGTGGTAGCAACGGAGGTGCTGAGAGATGATTGGATTCTCAATATACTTTAAAGGTAGAACTAGGGAATTCGCTGACGGTCCAGTTGTTAGGACTCAGCGTTTTCACCGCTGGGGCCGGCATTCAATCCCTTGTAGGGGAACTAAGATCCTGCAAGCTGCACGATGTAGCAAAAAAATAAAAATAAATAAATAAAAAATAAAGGTAAAGCTAACCTGATTGCCTTTCTTCCTTTTTTTTTTAAATTTAAATTTTCTTTCTTTCTTTCTTTTCTTGGCCGTGCCACGCAGCATGTGTGATCTTAATTCCCCGACCAGGGATCAAACCCTTGTACCCTCTAGTGGAAGCATGGATTCTTAATCACTGGCCCACCAGGGAAGTCCCTAACCTGATTTCCTTTTTGGCTTGAACAACTAGAAGGATAAAGTTGCCATCAACAACGATGGGAAAAGCAGGCTTTTCCGGGGGGCGGGGGGAGCGGATTCAATAGTAAATAGGACTGAACTATGTATACACACAATAACTTGGATGAATCACAGAGGTATTTTGTTGCATGGAAAAAGCTAGTCCAAAAAATTTCCATAACGTATGATTTTTATGACACTCTGGAAAACATAAAACTATGTGAAAGACAAACAAATCAGTATTTTCCAGTGGTTCGGGTTGAAGGGTGGGTTTGACTACAAAGAGGCAGTGTGAGGGAATTTGGTTGTGATTAACTGTTCTTTATCTTAATTGCGTTAGTAGTTTCATGAATTAATATCTGTTAAAGTTCATAAACTGCACGTCAAAGCAAAGTTAATTTTATAGTATGTCAACTTAAAGACAAACAAGTATTAAAACTTTTACAAATATTATATAGGTGTTTCAGAAATTTATATTAGTTATCTGTATGTAGTAATATTTGTGGAATTTTTCAGCTTTTAAAAATTATAATTTGATTTCTTATTTGAAGTATTCATTTTTGCACCTGATTTTTGTTCATAATATTTGTATTTTTTTTCTTAAAGTGGTTGTTTAATTAGGTAGGCCTCAGGCTCCCCAAAACCATCATCTATCCCTGTGGTGTTGAAACAGACATCAGACTGGAGACCTTGTGCAGTAAGAGGTTCGTTATTGGCTTGTATTTCTCTGCTAGGGACTGTACTTTTATCAGTCAGGTTCACTGTCAATGACTGTGGGTGCAGAAGGTGGATTTAGGGTATACTCTTAGACACTAGGACACAACAGGCAGAACTCTGCTGGGACATGCAATGAGAGCTTAGGCAAAAGGACTGGGTTTAGTGGTGACAGAACAGCGGAGATGCCTGTTGTTTGATGCCATACAACGTCTATTTCTAGGAGGAGCCTTCCTTGGACATGCCACAGAAGGTGCCTCTCAAGGGCTTTAACCACAAAGCACGGCCTGGGGGGCCTTCAGGGCTGTGGCAGCACTTATGGATGGAGGAAACTGCTAGGATGGTTTCCATTTTAGGCAGGTGAAGTGTGAGATGTCCGTTAGGCATCAGAGTAGAAACGTTGAGTAGAGGGTTGAATATATTGCCTAGTTCAGGGGAAAGATAGGGCTTCAAATATAAATTTTGGAGTCAACATTTATATGGTATTTATTTCTGATCCAGACCTTGCTCTGAACGGTGAGCACTGCCCTGTGATGATTCTCCCTTTCCTTTCTGTTTTTTACTGTCATATGTTATGCTTTGGCCTTTACTTCCCCATGCCTCCAACAATTCAGCCAAGGAAAGGAAAAGGACCCAAAGGAGAGACAAATGATTTGGAGGTACAGGATGAGCAGGCTACACACTACTACACACTCTCCCTCTCCAGGTAGGAAAGGAAGCCTCAGGGCAGGGAAAGAGGTAAAGATGGGAGTGGAACCAATGAGAACTTTCTTGTTAAGCAGGTCATGGAGACCTGATTTCCCACCAGACTGAGTTCTAGGGATGAGGTATAAGTTGACACCCCACCTCCCCAATAAATAGCTTTGTGAGATATAAGAAAAGGGGAAACTATACCCCCTCTTCTGGGTATAGCTGTCAGAGGCAGCATGACAGTATAAAAGAAATGGTTATGTGGTATACGTAATAGATAAGATTTGAACAGCCTCTCAGAGTTCTCCGAGCCCCAGTGACTCCAGAAAAAAACAGAATGTTTTCAATGCGTCCAGGAGTGCCCCTGAAGTAGACTGGAGTATTTAGAATGCCTCTGTATGGAAGTAATAAAAAATCCAAGTCAAACTGATTTATACAATAAATGGGTTTTATTAGCTCAGTAACAAAGCTCAGAAACAGGGTGATTTGATCAGGCACTGGCTCCATTTCTGTTCTCTTATGGGTATTGGCTTTGTCCTCAGGCTGGCTTCCCTCCTACCAGCAAAATGTCTGTATCAGTTCCAGGCCTTACATATCTACCTGTTCAGAAACAGAAGTTCTCTTTTCCCAGCCATGGAAAAATACTCCTGGACCAACCTCAGTGACACACTCATCCCTAAAAAACCACTATGGGGAATTCCCTGGTGGTCCAGTGGTTAGGACTCGGTGCTTTCACTGCCGAGGGCCCGGGTTCAATCTGGTTGGGGAACGAAGATCCCACAAGCCGTCGGGCGCTGCCAAAAAAAAAAAAAAAAAGGAAAAAAAAAAAAAAAAAAAAAAGCACCGTGGCTATCGAATTGCCATCAGGGCAAGAAGGATGGGATTATACCTGAGCCAGTCAAGATCTGCCAGTGGAACTTGTTGGGAGGGGTGGTGGCTTATGTCAATCCCACCCCGCTCACCTGGCTGCTACATCATGGGGAGGGATCACATGGATCCTTCAACAGCAACCAAAAATGTACACCATGTAGATGGAGAGAGCCTTACTCCTAAAAGGGCTTTGTGGGTAGTAGTAAGGATCTGCTCAGTAGCAACTTTGTGGACAGTTGGTTGGGGACAAAAAGGGGATGATGGACATCTCAGCAGATGTCAGAATCTGTTGATAATGACCGAGGACTAGATTCCTTACCTATCCTATCCCCAACGCCTTGGTATTAATACTATTTACTTTATGGAACTTAGATACAACTATGGAAAAAGAGGGGCTCTCAGCAGTTACTAAAATTAAGTCTCTACTACCTCAGCATAGTGAGAACTTGGAGTAGAAATTAAAATATAGAAAGTAAGGTTCCGGAGTTCCCTGGCTGTCCAGTGGTTAGGACTCGGTGCTTTCGCTGCCAGGGCCTGGGGTTCAGTCCCTGTTCAGAGAACTAAGATCCTGCAAGCCATTAGCTGTGGCCAAAAAAAAAAAAAAAAAAAAAGTAGAAAATAAGGTTCCATTTCTTACCCATCAGAGTTTAAGGACTAAGACTCATACCTGCTATGTCAATTAGCACTCTGACCTGCAGAGACAACTTCTAACAAATCCAGGTTCACATGTTTGGCATGAAAGAGTCCTTCCTCACATTGTCTATTGAGATTCTTCTTGTCCTTCAAGGCTTAGCTTAAATGAGACCTTTTCTGTGAAGGTTTCCCCACCCAGCCAACCAGAAGTCGTCCTCTGCACTTTATTTTTGTCCCTCTTGTTGCAGGATATCTTTGGAAGCCCCAAAGGCTCTTCCTGATATGTACCTCTGATCTTAAAAGGCATCGTGTTCAGAGTATAGTATCTGAGAGCTTTCTGGAAATATCTCCACCTGCTATTTTTGTTTTTATCAAATGGCTGCAAAAAATGTGAGTTAATGACTCTAAAAATATCTTATAGACCATTTTGTAGTCTAAGAGCCAGAAAGAGAAAATGCTTCCTTTGTAGGTCAATTGAGGATCTCTTTTGGGGCAGGTAGAGTTTCATGTCATCTTGCCCCCAATTTTATGATTTTCGATGCCTATACCTTTGACTGTTTTAACTTTCTCATTTCATCAACTGAGCTCTGTGAGATATAATAACTCTGTGAAACAAAAGATGTGGACCACTCATGGGGACCATTCATGAGCAAACCTATTACCATTTTAGGAAAAATCAAAGGCAAAATTTTGAGCATGCCTTCAGATGTGGATATAAAATTTAGTTCTATTATATGGGTTTTGTGTGTCCAGAGACAACCATAAGTAGAGTTAGCAAAATTCCAAACTGTGCATTGCCATTTTCTGTATTCTAGTTTAGATCGGAATTCTTTTGTGCAACAAAATCAAAGGTTTAAAATTTGGAAGACAAACAAGCAAAAAACAGTCTGCTATGTCCTGGCACTTTCTCTTTCAATTAAAAAGTACATGTGTTGAAAGAAGATAGGGAAAATGCAACATATGTCTAAGAGCCAGAAAGAATGGTAAGAAAAGCAGTGATGTTTTTATTCCTTCAGAGTGAGCAACGAGTTTATACACTGTAGGAAAATAAGTGACCTAAAGCAGGATGGGTTTATTTCTTATAGGAAGGAAAGGCTCTGTTTCTCTCTGACAGGTGATTGTGTGTGTGTGCGTGTGAGCTCAGGTGGAAGTGGGTGGTTAGTACATGAAGAAATGTAAGAAGGGAAATAAAATTTATTAGCCATTATGTTCCAGTGCCAGATACTACTGAGAGCTTTATATTATCTCATTTAATCTGTAAACTACCTTTTGAAGTAGGTGTTTCTTTTCATTCTCATTTTATATGTGAGGAAACTGAGCCTCAGAGAGATGTGTCCAAAGCACACATCTCTTGTGTACTTTGATAATGGAACAAGATTCAAAACAAGATTTCATGTCTCCAAGACCCAATCTCCTCATTTCATGACTTCATGCTGCCTCTTTAAATATCCATATTTTCAGGAGTCAAGTATAAGGAAGCTACACCAAAGGAGCTTAGAAAACTAAAGGACGTATTTGAAAGTTGCTAAGAGACTAGATCTTAAAAGTTAACATCACAAGAAAAAATTTTTATAACTATGTGTGGTGATAGATGTTAACTAGACTTATTGTGGTGATCATTTCACAATATAAATAAATGTCGAATCATTATGTTGCACACTTTATTAAAAAGAAGCAACAGGCCCCAAATAGAGTCACTGTGTTAAGGCCCTATGTCAGCAAAACAAACTTAATACCTAAACTAATTGCAGTTACAGCCTCTCCCAGGAAATTAACCTTTAACCAGTCAATCTGGAATTACCTAGTCAGCACTAATCAGATAGTCCACCCAATAGACTCCTTCTTTTTCCCCTTAGGAGGGTGACCTTGCCTAAAACAATGCATTCTTTACTGATAATTTCCTTTTTGCTGCTCCCTCTCTGCCTTTAAAATCTTTCGTTTTCTGCAGCTTGATGGAGCTTCTTTCTGTTTGCTAGGTGAGATGTTGCCCGATTCATGAGTCATTTAATAAAGTCAATTAGATCTTCAAATTTACCTGGTTGAATTTTTATTTAACAGATTTGGTGGCAGTGGTGGGATCTGAAGCGAACTTGACAGCATTTGGGGACAATGAGAAACACAGGTATGGTAGCCCTCAAACCTTTGGGTTCACTTTCTTGCCATTTTTGAGGGCTGTGTGTAAGTCCCTCTCAGTTATGAGTTCTGCTCTCTTTGCATTGAGCTCCTGATCTAACTGGCTTTTCTTTACCGTGCAGGTCAGCTTGAGCTGGCAGATGGTTCTACCAGGAGCCCCACTGAGCTGGTAGTTCTGCCAAAAGCCCAGTCCCTAGCCTTTTAGACTGCAATTCCCAGTGCTTGATTCTGCCCAAAGATCCATGTGGGAATAGTTAATGTCAGTGTGCAGTTCCCCATCAATGTGGAGCCCCCAGTTTGCAGTCCTCATTTGTTGAGGTCTACTGGTTCAATCCTTTTCCTCAGTCCAGAGTTCCATGGGAATTGGTGGTGGTTACCAGCTGGAGTTGGACTGGAGTCTACTTAAAAACCAGACTTTGGGGCTTCCCTGGTGACGCAGTGGTTGAGAGTCCGCCTGCCGATGCAGGGGACATGGGTTCGTGCCCCGGTCCAGGAAGATCCCATATGCCGCTGAGCGGCTGGGCCCGTGAGCCATGGCCGCTGAGCCTGCGCGTCCGGAGCCTGTGCTCCACTACGGGAGAGGCCACAACAGTGAGAGGCCCGCGTACCGCAAAACAAAAACAAAAACAAAAACAAAACAAAACAAAAAACAAAACCCCAGACTTTGTTGGTTTGATTTGAGTGGACTGGGTCTAGTGCATGATGTCTTAGGTGAATAAAATTTTGTTTTAAGTAAAATATGGGATTCTTAAAATCCAAAGAGTTAAGCATACCATCTTCCTGCACATCTGCTAATTTTATGTCTAATATCTGTGGTCCTGAAAGTTATGAATACCTACAAAAATGACAAAAATCTGCCCTGAGTGCTTGGCCTGCTAGCCTCCAGGTTGGGGATCCTAAGATATGGCTGGACAGAAATGTGGGTTATACCCCATTTGTGGCTAAACATAGCTGGACATAAATGTGGATTGTGAAATAAAATTCATATCTTATAGCAAGACAAGAAAAATTTAAACAAAAACTTTCTCTCCCCTTTGATCTCCTCTCTCTCCTCACCGTGCACTGTGTACCTGCATTATGCATCCACCAAATCTCCCCCACTGGCAGAAATACCTGCTCATTCATGAGGAGAAACATTCTCCTAGCATCAACAAGACAACTCCTTAAAGATAACATTCCTTCTTGATCTTGTAAGGAGTCACATGGTACTTAGATCTGGATTGTGTAAACTGTCAATAATACATCATTTGATGTACAGTCCCCTGTCTCAAAAAACTTATATAACTGTGCTTTGACTTCTTTTGTTTGTTTGTTTGTTTATTTATTTGACTATGCCAGGTCTTTAGTTGTGGCACACAGGATCTCTGTTGCTGCGTGCCGGATCTTTGTTGCGGCATGTGGGATATTTAGGTGTGGCATGCGAACTCTTAGTTGCGGCATATGGGATCTAGTTCTCTCACCAGGGATCAAACCCGGGCCCCCTGCATTGGGAGCGCAGAGTCTTAGCCACTGGACCACCAGGGAAGTCCCTGTACCTTGACTTCTTTTTTAAAATTTATTTATTTATTGGGGTATAGTTGTTTTACAATGTTGTGTTAGTTTCTACCGTACAGCGAAGTCTAGTTCCCTGTGCTATACAGCAGGTTCTTATTAGTTATCTATTTTATACATATTAGTGTATATATATCAATCCCAGTCTCCCAATTCATCTTCCCCCCACCCCACCCCCCCATCCCTGCCTTGACTTCTAACAGGTGGAACAGTTCTCAGAGCTTTCCGAGATGCTCTTCCTGGCATATAACCCTCAAGTTTGTCTTGAATAAAAATTTCCATTTCTTTCTTAGATTGATTAATTTTTTGTTGACAGGATTAAGCTCCATTTACAACTAGGATCCTACCAAACTGCTGCCAGCACTTGAAAATTACAAACTAGAATTACAATGGCCATTATGAGGAACACTCTAATTAGATAACATCATTTAAGAAGTACACTTAAAAGAAGAGATACCTATTTTAATTGACATGCAGAAGCTGCCACAGGGCTTCAAAATTCCAAAATAGTTTCTTTGAAAATTTTGCTGCAAAAGACTAATGAAAAATTATAGATATAAAAGGTACCCAAAACAAAAGACTATAGGACTGATGTAATTCCTACTTCTCCCCACTAGCTTCCTGTATTTGAGTATTCATTTTAGTAATCCTCTGTGTAAATTGCCTTTCCACTTTGAAGAGACTATTAAACAGTTACTTTTTTTAAAAATAAAAGCTTGGCTTGGCTTTCTTGCCTGCTCGGGACATGCAAGCTGTCAGTTCTTTCTTTTGGTTACCTTTGGGGGTGACTCTGGATCTTGGGAAGGTAGGAACTTTGCACCCACTTTGAGAATGCCTTTTGGGCCCATGGAGTTATTTAATACTGCCAGGAATATTTACTGTTCGTCCTGCCTGAAACCTGATAAGATATTGGAAGCTGATATTGGAGCCTAATAAGAATTTTTTCTTTTTAAGGCCTCCTCTTCTAAGACAAGTATCTGTGCTTTTGTGATATAAATATTCTACAAACTACAGAAAGATAATTCTTATTAGAAGGAGAACAAAAGGGGGAAAAGTTATTTGAAATTTAGGTGAATGAAAAATCATGTGTCTTCTCCACAAATATTAGTAGAAAAAGTTTTAGCCATCTGAGCATATAAATTTAACTTATTCTAACTGTTCTTTTGTAACTAGTGAATTTTACATTATCATACCTGTCGTATGGCTAAAATTTAAAAACTAAACTATCAGTTTGTGCCTGTCTGTATATTCACGTGTGTCTATATATGTGTGTGTGTGTGTTGTAGCTGTGTGGTATTTTCTACCTCCAGATGATATTGCCAAAATTAACCTGTAAAAGAGCTCTATGTAATTGGCTTAAACAAACGAGCACTTATATAAATTTATTATTCATAAAAATTCTCAGAAATATAGTGAAAACTAACCCAAGTGCTTTTCAGGTTCATGTGATCTGGAAAAATATTTGGTACTGAACCTAGTTTAGTTTGTTGGTTTAATTAAAATAGGCATGTCTTCAAATTTATCAACACTAAATATAATAAAGATAAACAACTTTTATTCTACCTGAGTTTATTTAAAAAATTCTTTTATAATTATTATTATTTTCTTCTTTTTTTAGAATTGATTTATTTTTGGCTGCGTTGGGTCTTCATTGCTACATGTGGCCTTTCTCTAGTTGCAGAGAGTGGGGGCTACTCGTCGTTGTGGTGCTCATACTTCTCATTGTGGTGGCTTCTCTTGTTGTGGAGCACGGGCTCTAGGTGCACAGGCTTCAGTGGTTGTGGTACGTGGGCTCTGTAGTGGTGGCTCGTGGGCTCTAGAGCACAGACTCAGTAGTTGTGGCACATGGGCTTAGTTGCTCTGTGGCATGTGGAATCTTCCCAGACTAGGGATTGAACCCATGTCCCCTGCATTGGCAGGTGGATTCTTAACCACTGTGCCACCAGGGAAGTCCTCTACCTGAGCTTATTAGTCAGATGAGTTCATGTTATCCCTTACAAAATTTGTCAGCAAAAATAATTAGCTTGGGTTGATGGCTGACTTTGTCTAATGTTTCATGAAGTTTTTGTGGGTAATCTAAATATGTGTTAAGAACAAATGAATTAAATAGATGTAACATAAGAGTTTTTAGATGAAATTTTAGCAATGATTGTTTTATGATGTTTCTACTTAAATAGTTTCCCAAATCTCTGTGGTAACTCATACCATTAAAATTTTGCTAAGTGAAATGATGGGAATTTATTGAATGGCTAGATCATTTCCAAATAAGGTAAAACACTAAAACATTAATTACTGAACATAAGGTTATCCACTTTTGGATTCCTCTTACAGAGAAACTAAAGATATTTGAGAGAGATATTAATAAACTCAGATATGACCAGATAGCTATAAGTAACTGCTTGGAAAAATCGGCCTGTTACCTTGCTTACAAGCTTCCAGCAAAACAGTGTTTAAAAAGAGCTTATACGGTCATTCACAATTTTTGCTGCACTTATGTAAATAATCAGGCCAAGTTTAATGCAAACAAATTAGTTTCACTGTGATTCCCCTTAGAAAAAAGAAATGGGAATAATTGTAAAGAGAAAAGTTATGTTTGCACCATTGTCTATATTAGATTGTAATCCTGTTAATTGTCTTTGAGGTTTTTTTATATACGTGTAAATTAGACTGAATCCTGAATTTTTCTAATTTCCTCAAATATTTGGCTATGACTCTCCAAACTAACATTTCCAATTTTCTCTCACCCTCCTGATTTGGAATCAGTAAGAATAAAGACTATCCTTAAACGTCTTTGGAAGGGGACTTCCCTGGCAGTTCAGTGATTAAGCCTCTGCCCTTCCAATGCAGGGGGTACGGGCTCAATCTCTGGTCAGGGAACTAAGATCCTACATGCCGTGCGGTGTGGTCAAAAAAATAAGCCTTTGGAAGGAACTGTAGCAGGTCCTCCTCACTACTCAGATGGCAGCCAAACCTCAAGGACTTGAGCCTTGGGTACACATCTTACAGCTAAAAAGGCTCCACCTTACATCTGGTCTTGTAAAAATTCTGGAGACCTCCAAATCAATTTGACTAGGAAGAAAAGTAGCTGACATCGAGGTAGACTGCTTCCTCTCAAGACACTGGGTCAAGGCTTCATACGTTAAATATTATAAACCCTTTCTTAGTCCCCTTATTTTCTTTACTCTGTCATTGGCCTGGAAATCCATATCTCCCAGTCCATTACTAATGAGGGTAACCTCTGGAATTTAGAAAAACTTTTTCATTTCAGGCTAGGATAAAACCTGACTGACCCCTGGCTTGAAGAGACAAATATAACAATGCCTGTGAATGTGTACCACCTTAGTGGAAGTTGTTTGTGCCTGAAAGGATTCATCTTAGTCTCTGGTGGTTATCATTCTCCTTGGGCCTGTAAATGACTAGGTAGGTGGCACACAGGTGAGGCTTGTCCCTTAACTTATCTAACTGTGCCTCTAAATGTTCACAAATGAACTGGGACACCTCACTAGTCAACTCCTCTGGATTTACACAGTCAAGTTGTAAAGAACCTGCCAGGAGGTGTACATGACTCAGGATTCACTTCCTTTTGCAGGTCATACTTCCCTGGTCAGGATTAATGTAAATGAGAGTATGATCAGAACTCTCTCCTTAATTCTTAACGATATTACAGAATCTGTTGCTAAGACAGTAGCTGCCCAACATGAATCTTTAGTCTCTGGTCAAAGTTGTTCTTTTTTTTTTTTTAAAGTACATTAATAAAAATTGAGGTATAGCTGATGTACAATATTATATAAGTTACAGGTATACAATATAGTGATTCACAATTTTTAAAGGTTATACTCCATGTATAATTATTATAAAATATTGGCTGTATTCCCTGTGTTGTACAATAGATCCTTGTAGCTTATTTATTTTATAGGTAATAGTTTGGACTTCTTAATGCCCTACCCTTATCTTGCCCCTCCCCTCTTCCCTCTCCCCAGTGTTAACCACTAGTTTATATCTGTGAGCCTGCTTCTGCTTCTTTTTTGTTATATTCACTAGTGTTGTTTTGTTTTTTAGATTTCACATATTAGTGATATCAAATAGTATTTGTCTTTCTCTGTCTGACTTATTTCACTTAGCATAATACCCTCCAAGTCCATTTATGTTGTTGCAAATGGCAAAGTTTCATTTTGTTTTATGGCTGAGTAGTATTCCATTGTGTTTATGTATATGCGTGTGTATATATATATATATATATATATATACTACATCTTCTTTATCCATTCTTCTGTTGATGGACATTTAGGTTGCTTCTGTATCTTGGCTATCGTGAATAGTGCAGCTATGAATATTGGGGTACCTGTATCTTTTCAAATTTATGTTTTCATTTTCTGGGGATATACACCCAGGACCGGAAATGCTGGGTCTTATGATAGTTCTATTTCAGTTTTTTGAGAAACCTCCATACTGTTTTCCACAGTGGTTGCTCCAATTTACATTCTCACCAACAGTGTACAAGGGTTCCCTTTTCTCCACATTCTTACCAACATTTATTGGTGTTCTTTTTGATGATAGCCATTCTGACAGGAGTGAGTTTATATATCACTGTGGTTTTAATTTGCATTTAACTGATGATTAGCAATGTTGAGCATCTTTTCATACACCTGTTGGCCGTCTGTATGTCTTCTTTGGAAAAATGTCTATTTGGCTCTTCTGCCCATTTTTAAATTGGGTTGTTTGTTTTTTTGATGTTGAGTTGTATGAGCTGTTTATATATTTTGCATATTAACCCCTTATTTGTCATATCATTTGCAAATATTTTCTCCCATTCAGTAGTTTGTCTTTGCGATTTGTTGATGGCTTCCTTTGCTGTGCGAAAGCTTTTAAGTTTAATTAGGTTCCATTTATTTATTTTTGCTTTTATTTCCTTTGCTTTAGGAGACAGATCCAAAAAAATATTGCTACAATTTTTGTCAAAGAGTGTTCTGCCAATGTTTTCCTCCAGGAATTTTATGGTTCTTTGTCTTACACTTAGGTGTTTAATCCATTTTTTTTAAAGCCCCCTGGTTCTTTTTTATTCTTTTCCTTTAAGTTTTTTTTTTTAAAATAGATCTTTATTGGAGTATAATTGTTTCACAACACTGCATTAGTTACTGTTGTACACCAAAGTGAATCAGCCATATACGTACACATGTCCCCATATCCCCTCCCTCTTGAGCCTCCCTCCCATCCTCCCTATCCTGCCCCTCTAGGTCATCGCAAATCACCAAGCTGACCCGCCTGTGCTATTCTGCTGCTTCCCACTAGCTAATTATTTTACATTCGGTAGTGTATATACGTCAATGCTACTCTCACTTTGCCCCAGTTTCCCCCTCCCACCCCGTGTCCGCAAGTCCATTCTCTATGTCTACATCTTTATTCCTGCCCTGCAACTAGATTCATCAGTACCATCTTTTCTTTTTTTTTTAGATTCCATATATATGCGTTAGCATACAGTATTTGTTTTTCTCTTTCTGACTTACTTCACTCTGTATGACAGACACTAGGTCCATTTACCTCACTATAAATAACTCAATTTTGTTTCTTTTTATGGCTGAGTAATACTCCATTGTATATATGTGCCACATCTTTATCCATCCATCTGTTGATGGACATTTAGATTGGTTCCATGACCTGGCTGTTGTAAATAGTGGATATTGTGGTACATGACTCTTTTTGACTTATGGTTTTCTCAGGGTATATGCCCAGTAGTGGGATTGCTTGGTCATATGATAGTTCTATTTTTAGTTTTTTAAGGAACCTCCATACTGTTTTCCATAGTGGTTGTATCATTTTACATTCCCACCAACAGCACAGGAGGGTTCCCTTTTCACCACACCCTTTCCAGCACTTATTGTTTCTAGATATTTTGATAATGGCCATTCTGACCAGTGTGAGGTGATACCTCACTGTAGTTGTGATTTGCATTTCTCTAATAATTAGTGATGTTGAGCATCTTTTCATCTTTTTTGCATCTATGTTCATCAGTGATATTGGTCTATAATTTTCTTTTTTTGTGATATCTTTTTCTGGTTTGGGTATGAGGGTGATGGTGGCTTTGTAGAATGAATTTGGGAGTGTTTCTCCCTCTGCAATTTTTTGGAAGAGTTTAAGAAGAATCGGTGTTAGCTCTTCTCTAAATGTTTGGTAGAATTCACCTGTGAAGCCATCTGGTCCTGGACTTTTGTTTGTTGAAAGATTTTTAATTATGGTTTCAATTTCATTACTTGTGATAGGTCTGTTTATATTTTCTAATTCTTCCTGGTTCAGTCTTGGAAAATTGTACCTTTCCAAGAATTTGTCCATTTCTTCGTGGTTGTCCATTTTATTGGAGTATAGTTGTTTGTAGTAGTCTATTATAATCCTTTGTATTTCTGTGGTGTCTGTTGTGATTACTCCTTTCTAATTTCTAATTTTATTGATTTGCGTCCTGTCCCTTTTTTCTTGATGAGTCTGGCTAAGGGTTTATCAATTTTGTTTATCTTCTCAAAGAACCAGCTTTTAGTTTTATTGATCTTTGCTATTGTTTTCTTTTTCTTCTTTTTTTTGGGGGTACGCGGGCCTTTCACTGTTGTGGCCTCTCCCGTTGCGGAGCACAGGCTCCGGACGCGCAGGCTCAGAGGCCATGGCTCACGGACCCAGCCGCTCAGCGGCATGTGGGATCTTCCCGGACCGGGGCACGAACCCGTATCCCCTGCATCAGCAGGTGGACTCTCAACCACTGCGCCACCAGGGAAGCCCTGTTTCTATGTATTTTTAAATTTCTTCTTTGATTTCTTCAGTAATCTCTTGGTTATTTAGTAGCGCATTGTTTAGCCTCCATGTACTTGTGTATTTTACAGGTTTTTTTCCTGTAATTGATTTCCAATGTCATAGCGTTGTGGTCAGAAAAGATGCTTGATATGATTTCAATTTTCTTAAATTATCCAAGGCTTGATTTGTGACCCAAGATGTGACCTGTCCTGGAGAATGTTCCATGTGCACTTGAGAAGAAAGTGTATTCCGCCACATTTGAGTGGAATGTTCTATAAATATCAATTAAATCTATCCCATCTACTGTGTCTTTTAAAGCTTGTGTTTATTTATTTTCTGTTTGGATGATCTGTCCATTGGTGTAAGTGGGGTGTTAAAGTCCCCTACCATTATTGTGTTACTGTCGATTTCTCCTTTCATGGTTGTTTATGTTACAGGGTTTATCCTGTATGGGATTCTCTGTGTTTCCTGGACTTGGGTGACTATTTCTTTCCCCATGTCAGGGAAGTTTTCAACTATAATCTCTTCAAATATTTTCTCAGACCCTTTCTTTTTTCTCTTCATCTTCTGTGACCCCTATAATTCGAATGTTGGTGCGTTTAGTGTTGTCCCAGTGGTCTCTGAGTTTGTCTTCAATTCTTTTCATTCTTTTTTCTTTATTCTGCTCCTCAGCAATTATTTCCACCATTTTGTCTTCCAGCTCACATATTCGTTCTTCTGCCTCAGTTATTCTGCTATCGATTCCTTCTAGTGTATTTTTCATTTCAGTTATTGTGTTGCTCATCTCTGTTTGTCTGTTCTTTAGTTCTTCTAGATCTTTGTTAAACATTTCATGTATTTTCTCAATCTGTGCCTCCATTCTATTTCCAAGATTCTTCATCATTTTTCCTTCATTACTCTGAATTCTTTTTCAGGTAGATTGCCTGTTTCCTCTTCAGTTTTTTGGTCTTGCTGTTTTTTACCTTGCTCCTTCATCTGTGACATATTTTTTTTGCTGTCTCTCTCTCTCTCTCATTTTTTTTTTACCAAAAAAAAAAAAGTGGGATTGTGAGTGGGACTGTGTTCCTGCCTTACTGGCTGTTTGGCCTGAGGCTTCCAACACTGGAGTTTTTAAGCTATTGGGTAGAGCTGGATCTTGGTGCTGAGATGAGGGTCTCCGTGAAACCTCACTCTGCTGAATATTCCCTGGCGTCTGAGTTTCTCTGTTAGTCTAGTGGTTTGGACTTGGAGGTCCCACTACAGGAGCTTCAGCTTGACCCCTAGCTCATGAGCCAAGATCCTGCAAGCTGCATAGGGTGGCAAAAAGAGAGAACAATAACAAAGTAAAAAATAAAATTAGACTAGGAAACTAACAGATATGTTAGAAAGAATATAAAAATAAAAATATAGATGAATCAACAACTAGAAGGTACAACTGTATTACAATAGTGAAAAAAAGGAGGAGGGAAAAAAAGCGGGGCGGGGGGTGGAATGGCTTGACTGTGGAGAGCAGGGCCTAAGCAAGGGTGAGGTTTGGGTGGAGGGTGGGGCCTATTCTTAGGACCCACATGGCTGGAAAAGCTGTGGGGGTGGGGCTTAGGCTTAATAGAACAGAAGGGGCCCAGGCGTTCCCCCCACCCCTGGTGTCAGAGAATGGGGGACCTCACCTGGGAGCCCAGCAGGATTCCTGGACTTGAGTTGGTGGAGCAAATGCCCTCCTCTCCTCTCCTTCTTCTCCAGTCCTGGAGGGTCTCTCCCATCTGCCTCTCCTATTCTCCCCTTGGCCTCCTTCCTATGCCCCCAGGACCAATGCGGCTGGGGGGAGGGGGTGGACCTTGGAGGGCAGGGGACTGGCCTGGGAGCTCAGTAAGCTCGCCGGGCCCAAGTGAGCAGAGAAAACACCCTCCACTCTCTCTCGCTCCTCCTTGATGGCTCCTCCCACCTGCCTCTCCTGATCTCCCTGACCTCCCACCTATGCCCCCAAGGACCATGCAGCCTGGAGGGGGCTTTGGAGGGCAGGGGACCGGACTTTGAGCTCGGCAGGCTCCTTGGACCCGAGTGGGTTGGGTGATCGCCCTCTGTTTCTCTCCCACTCTTCCCAAAGGACCCCTCCCACCTGCCTCTCCTGATCTCCCTGGTCTCAGGGGCGCTGATCCTCTCTGGCTCCCACTTCTCCTCACCCCTCAGTCCCCCCACTTGGGGGTTCCTCCTGTCTCCTTGGGCATCAGGGTCTTCCACCAGTGGCTGACAGGAGCGTTAATTGTGGGGAGATGCTAACTTGGCATCTTCCCACACTGACATCTTGACTCCGCCTCCATTTAATCCATTTTGAGTTCATTTTTGTATATGGCGTTAGAGAATGTTCTAATTTCATTCTTTTATATGTAGCTGTCCAGTTTTCCAAGGACCACTTATTGAAGATACTGTCTTTTCTGCCTTGTATATTCTTGCCTCTTTTGTCATAGATTAATTGACCGTAAGTTTGTGGTTTTATTTCTAGACTCTCTATTCTGTTCCATTGATCTATGTGTCTGTGTTTGTGCCAGTACCATACTGTTTTGATTACAGTAGCTTTGTAGTATAGTCTGAAGCCAGGGAGCTTATTCTTCCAGCTCTGTTCTTCTTTCTCAAGATTGTCTTGGTTATTCAGGTTCTTTTGTGTTTCTGTACAAATTTTAAAATTATTTGTTCTAGTTCTGTAAAAAATGCCCTTCGTCTTTTGATAGGGAATGTACTGAGTCTATAAATTGACTTGGGCAGTACGGTCATTTTAACAATATTCATTCTTCCAATCCATGAACATGCTGTATATTTCCATTTATTTGTGTCATCTTCAATTTACTTCATCTGTGTCTTATAGTTTTCCAATTATAGGTCTTTTACCTCCTTAGGTAAATTTATTCCTAGGTATTTTATTCTTTTTGATGTGATGGTAAATAGGATTTTTTCCTTAATTTGTCTTTCTGAAAGTTGTTCTTGACAATGGGATAGACCTTGATTATCTTTTGGCCTAGTAGGGAAATGTCTGTGCTGTAGCCAACACCACTTGCTGCACCTGGATTAACAATTCTGGGGAAGCTGAAACTCAGTTACATAAGATTGCTGAAGAACCCATTTGGCTTAAAATGGTGACTCCTTCAGTGAGGTCTTTCTTTGACTTATTTGATTTTCATTGGCTTGGGTCTTGGGGACCATGGTTCCAAAGTGTACTCCAAACATTAGGAATTATCCCATTTATTATAATCATAATAATCTCCCTTGTGCATTGTATTCTCTCAAAAGCTTTCAATGCAAGCTTGCAGCGACTAACCACCAAACAAATGATCTCCCTAAGACCAGAACATCAGAAAAGGAACAAAGAGAATGACAACTTAAAGACTATGAACTGAAGCCATGACCTGTGTATACCATACAGAGGATCAACAAAATCTGCAAGAACTACAGAGTGGTGAGAGTGGCACTAATGCCTTAAATTTTGATCACATCTCTCAGTTAAGCTGAAAGTCTGATCAAAAAGGGGAATTGTTAAAAAGAAATAGGCCACAAATGGAGTCACTTGTGTTAAGGCCCTATGTTAGCAAACCAAGGCATAACACCGAATTGTTAGTTACAACGTCCTCCAGCAATGTAGCCTTTCACCAGTCAGCCTGGAATTACCTGTCAGCGCTAATGGGATATTCCACCCAACAGGCCCCTTCCATTTTCCTTAGGAGGGCAAACTTGCCTAAAACAATGCATTCCTTGCTAATAATTTCCTTTTTTCCTCTCCCAGACCCAGGCCTGTGGCAAAGACTGATTTCCAATTTCAGCCAATTTAAAAAGTGATCAAACTATGTAATTAAGAGGAAAAGAACACAAAATAGTCTGTTTAATATTATCCTATATTTATATATTTTTAAAAGTTCTCTCCCTGTCTATTAAGGTCTTGTTAAGGTTGGCCCAAGCTCCCATTCTATGAATTGAAGAAAGTCCAATGTCGTTCTCAAAGTTTCTTCAGATTCCTGAGACTCAGGGCCACCTTTGGTTCTCAGCACCTGCTTTCTCCAACAGTGATTATCTTGATATCCAAAGCATGTCACTCTTTCCCTGTTCATACTGATTCAATGTGAAATTCAGCTATTCTACCTAATTTCCACAAAAAATGAGTTGCACTTAGTGTTATGTGTTTAGCAGACTTTATTAAATGTTTATGGAGGTGGGGCATTTACATTAGAGTGACGCAAACAGTTTAAAATTGTATCTGTATTTCATCAATTCTAAGACATGTAACTTTTCACATTTTAATATATCTGAAATAAGAATACACCTGACAATTGAAGGCATGTCATAGTTTAGTTGGCAGTGTCTTTTCTTTCTTAGTGGTACATGAAATAATGGTGCATTTTATAATCAATGACATCTTAGATTCAATGATCAAGGGAATTCTGCTTCTCTCTTCTTAAAAAGACCTCTGGTGATTTTTTTCTACTTGAGCTCAACCTTCTTGCTGTGGTGCTTGATCCAGTCTGGTGCCCTATGTCACATTGCTTTAGCCCACTACTGATTTCCATAGTAACTGCAACGGACAGTTCCATGCTAGCTCATACTAACAATACCGTCTTGAGTGTGCTGCGTATCTTTTTACTTTCTGCCGCAGGGAAATCTGCCTGGCCAAACAGTGCTCAGAAATGTGGGTTTAACATCCCCAGGGGCAGCCTTCAATTAATGGGTGTCTGGAGCTGGTGGTAAATGTCCCTGCCTCCCTTCCTCCAGGGAGATAATTTTGGGAGGCCTTTTGTATGCTTCTCAGGTGGTTCTGGACAAATTAAGCCCACAGTGAGAACCTTGATAGCACACCTTATACTAGCTTTTGCACCTTCCATTCTCACCGTTCTAGCTTTCTCATTCTTGCTCCCTGGGATCATCTCTCAAGTAAATTACTTGCACACAAGTCCCTGTAGTAGACTCTGTTTTTGGTGTAGGGGGGCAGAGAACACAAGTTAGAACCTTCATTGTACTCTCCCTCTCAGAACCCCCTCTTTCCTTAGGTAGAACCATTGCTTATGTCAAGACTCAGCTCAGGCTACCCTTTTGTATTCCAAGATTTCAACTGCAGCTTTGAAAGATTATTGTAAAGATATACCAGATTCTGTCTAGGTCAAGGGGTAGGGAGTCTTTTAGTTTTTCAGCTCACATTTTTATAGAAAGGAAAACTAAGGACCTATGTCAAAATGTGAAAAACGGTTGTCTGAAGATGGAAGGATGGGTGCTTTGAATTTTCTTCTTTCTGTTATACTGTATTTTCTAAAATTTCTGTAACAAACATGTCAATTTTATAGTGAGGAAAAAACAATAAAAGTTAATGTAAAAATTCAATCAAATTGACTTTTTTAAAGTAACTTTATTGAGGTATAATTTACATACCATAAATTCACCAACTTTAAGTATACAATTCAAGGATTTTTAGAAAGTTTACCAAGTTGTGAAACCACTACCACATCCAGTTGTAGAACATTTTCTTCTCCCTAATATGATTTTTCATATTTGTTTACAGTTAATCCCCATTCCCACCCACAACTCTAGGCAAACATAAATCTATTTTTCTGTCATTATAGATTTGTCTTTTCTGGACATTTCATATAAATAGAATATCATATAATATATAATCTTTTGTGTTTGGCTTCTTTCATTTAGCATAATGTTTTTAAAGTTCATTCATATTGTAGTATTTATCTGTATTTTACTTTTTTATTAATATTGATATTCCATTATGGCTATACCAAATTTTGTTTATCTCTTCACCAGTTGATGGAATTTGGGCTCTTTCCACTTTTTGACTATTATGAATAATGTTGCTATGAACTTTAATGTATGAATCTTTGTGTGAACATATGTTTTATTTCTCTTTAGTAGACATGTAGGAATAGAATTGCTGGGTCATATGAAAAAATTATATTTAACCTTGTAAGAAACTGCAAAATTATTTTCCAAAGTGACTGTACTACTTCACATTCCTTCCAGCAAAATTTGAGAATTCCTGTTGTTTCACATTTTTGTCAACACTTGTTATGTTTTTTTTAATTGAAGTATACCTGATTTAAATATTATATTAGTTTCAGGTGTACAGCATAGTAATTCAGTATTTTTAAAGATTATACTCTATTAAAAGTTATTACAAGATAATGACTATACTTCCTTGTGCTATATATCCTTGTTTCTTATCTATTTTATATATAGTACTTTGTATCTTTTAATCCCATACCCCTAATTTGCCCCCTCCCTGTCCTTCTTTTTGATCATAGCCATCCTGGTGGATGTGAAGTGGTATCTTATTGTGGTCTTAATCTGCATTTCCTTAATAACTAATGATGTTAAGCATCATTTTATGTGCTTATTAGCCATTTGTACATCTTCTTTGGAGAAATGTCTATTCAAATCTTGTGCCCATTTAAAAACTGGATTGTCTTCTTATCGAGTTGACGAGTCATTTCTATTTTCTAGGTACAAGTTTTTTGCCATACATGTGATTTACAAATATTTTCTCTGTGGCTTGCCTTTTTACTTTCTTAATGACATCTTTTGAGTAAAAAAGTATTTTTTAAATTTTAAAATTGGAAATAATATTCTCAGAAAGTTACAAAGATATTATCAAGAGGTCCCTGTACTGTTTATCCAGTTTAACTCCCAAAATTTGAGTTTTGATTAAGTCCAATATATTAAATTTTTTCTTTTATGGATCATCCTTCTTGGGTTGTGTCTATAAAAATCTTTGCCTAACTGAAGGTCTTGACATTTTCTCCTGTTGTATTCTAAAAGTTGTATAACTTCAGCCCTTACATTAATGTCTCTGAGTTTGAATTAATTCTGTATATAGTGTGAAGTAAGGATCTAGTTCATCTGTTTTTGTTTTTGTTTTGCATGTGGATATTCAGTTGTACCAGCACCAGTTGTTGAAAACTCTCCTCTTCTATCAAATTGCCTTTGTCAAAAGTTAATTGGTCATAAATATAAGGGTTTATTTCTGGACTTTCAAATCTGTTCCTTTGATCTATATGTTTATCCTTGTGTCATTACCAAACTGTTCTGATTACTGTAGCTTATATTAAGTTTTAAGATTAGGAAATGAGTTATCCAACTTTGTTCTTTTTCAAAAAATTTTGGCTATTCTGTGTCTTTTGGATTTCCATATGCCGTTCAGGTACAGTTTGTCAAATTCTGCAAAATAGTCTGCTGGAATTTTGATGGAGATTGAGTTGAATCTATAGATCAATTTGGGAAGAACTGCCATCTTAACAATATTGGGTCTTCCAAACTGTGAATGTGAAATGTCTCTCCATTTATTTAGATTATAAATTTTCCTCAGCAATGTTTTGAAATTTTCAGTGTTCAAGACTTGCACTTCTTTTGCTAAATTTATTCATAAGCATTTTATTCTTTTAAATACTATTGTGAATGGAATTGTTTTATTTTCAGACTGTTCATTCTTGTATATAAAAATACAATTTATTTTTGTATATTAATCTTCTGTGACCTCGCTGAACTTGTTTATTAATTTTAATAGGGGTTTGTGTGCACACATGTGTGTATATTCCTTAGGATCTTCTACATTTAGAATCATGTTGTCCACAAATAAAGACAGTTTTACTTTTTCCTTTCTAATCTGGATGACTTTTATTTCTTTTTCTTGTGATTATACGGGCTAGAACCTCCAGCATGATGCTGAACAGAAGTTGCAAGAGCTGAAATTCTTGCATTTTTTTTTTTTTTTACCATTAAAGTATGATATTAGCATTTGCTTTTCATAGATGCTGTTTATCACATTGAGGAAATTCTCTTTCAAATTTGTTGAGAATTTTTATTATGAACTAGGTTTTGTTAAATGCTTCTTCTGCATTTATTGAGATGATTGTGGGTTTTTATCCTTTATTCTATTAATATGGTATATTACATTAATTGATTTTAGAATATTAAACCATCTTTGCATTCCTGGATTGAATGGTACTTGATCAGAGTGTATAATCCTTTTTACATGTTGCTGGATTCAGGAGAAATCTGACTTTTAAAGATATCCTGACTTTGGAAGAAATGCAAAAATTAGTCAAGTGGGGCTTCCCTGGTGGCGCAGTGGTTGAGAGTCCGCCTGCCGATGCAGGGGACACGGGTTCGTGCCCCGGTCCGGGAAGATTCCACGTGCCGCGCGTGCGCGGAGAGGCTAGGCCCCTGAGCCATGGCCACTGAGCCTGCGCGTCCGGAGCCTGTGCTCCACAACAGGAGAGGCCACAACAGTGAGAGGCCCGCATACCAGAAAAAAAAAAAAATTAGTCAAGTGAAGTGGTCTCTTTATAAAATCTTTAAGGTTTTAAAAAAAAATTTCCAGTAACTATGATACCTTTTATTCATAACTTGAGTCAAAGCATTAATTCTTGAACTGAAATACTCTTCCTTGTTTATTCCCTCACACAAATGCTTATGTAATTTTGCTTTACACATAATCTTTCTCTGCAACTTTATAGTAATTGAAAGCAATTTCCAGAAAGTCATATGATTTCTCACAACATCTCTGTGAAGTATATTTGGAGAGAGGTTGGAATAGTTTTTCAAACAAAAAGGCAAAGCATGAAGTAATAGATTAAGACTACATGGTGAATCACTGTTTATAGCTTGAAATCTTTAAGGATTTAATTATTTTCTTAAAAACTAGAAAATTCAAATATCAGTTTTATTCATCATTAGGACCAATAACCCAAAATATTCAAAACACTTCTATTGAATATAATCTATTTTCCATTAACACTGTAGAATGTGTTTTCAAACTATGCATTCTTTTTACATTATACAAATATTGTATTCACCTGGATAGGAGGACGTCCATTCAATTTCATGAAAGCTTATTATTCATTTCTCAGTAGTATTTTTTGAGATCAGTATTCATTTTATTTCATCATTATAATTGTAGGTTCGAACTCTTATAACCCCTTTGAAACATAAAAACTCAGAAAGTTCAAATTATGCAATTTTAATATCTAGTTCTTGTTTTGAACAGTGAACATTACAGATTTATCTCCATTTTCATCCTTTTTTTTCAAAATGAGTTTGAAAAGGTCATTCTCTTTTTTACAGGCTAGAAAGTATCCTTTGTACAATGAAGACTCAAACTGTATCTTATCATCATGTCCTGGAACACTTCTCTGAAAGAATATGATGTCATTTCCTTCATCATCAATATTATCAGGAGGACTCATTTCCTATAGAGAAAAAAAATTACTTAATTTTTTTAGGTCATGACCAATATGAATATGTGCAGTTTATTTTGAAATATATTACTACACAGAACTAAAGAGGTTTATATTCTCAAGAGTTAAGAAAAAAAATCTCTGATTATAGGAATACTGATCTCCTTTCCCTCTTAATTTCTAACCTCCCATTCTTCTTGTCCACTTTGGCTTATAACACTATGGAATGCACATTCAGGTCCAGGCCTCTAGTTTTTCCCAATATACCCATCAGATGATTTCCTTCTCTCCTCTCCCATTAAGTGGAGTTCTTATTTGCTTAAGATGAAGTAGAGTTCCAGCAAAGACCACAACCTTTTTAGGCTAATATCAGTTCCTGTCTTCTCCAGCCATTCACAGCTAAAGACATTGATGACCTCCACCCATAGGCCTAGGGTAGCTCCAGTGTGTGAACCAACAGTGAGAGAGGCAGGCAGTGGCAGTAATCTCAGCTGCTTCCTTCAGTGGAGCCTAGAACCGAAACTGGCTATAAATAGACCCGTTATTTGTTCTAGGGCTTAGTTAGCAGCTTTTGGTGCTTCCCTGCCAAGCATTCCAGTTCCATAGTAGTCCTGAGTTTCTATCCTGAAAGTAGTCTGTCTCTTGGCTGGACCTTGCCCTGGGAGGCCAGATGGTGATTCCTATATCTCAGCTGCGGAGTAGGGATTTCCTAAGAATGGCTAGATCACTTGAAACTATAATCCGGCTGGTCACCTAACTGACAGCACTGCGGGCACTTTTCCTATTTTTGCATCATGCCTACTTTCAGGATGGACTAGAAATGTGAGGACCACCTCAGGTTCTTTCCATGTTAATCCCAGAACCAGCAGAAAATTTGAACTTAATTTTGACCCTCTGGAAGCAAAGATCTTCATGATCCTAAGGACTGACAGAGAGACCTTCAGACCCAAAATAGCATCCCAGCATCCTCCTTAGATGCCTGAAAGAACCTGTTTTTTTCCCCAAACTTCTCAATCAATTATGGAATTTATAGCCATAACTCTTGACCTTTGTCCTTTATCAATAAGTGTGAGTCTTGAATTAAAGAGGATTAATTAGTTCTCCCTAATTATAATTAATAATAGAATTAATTAATTCTATTATTTGCCAAGCACTTTTTCCATCTTCTTGACACTCTCCCCAGTCTCTCAATAAGAATCTACTTATATATAGATCAGGCTTTTCCCAGTTTCTGACTCTGTCTCTGCAGCTGAATTAGTTTTCCTCTATCCCACATGGCTTCAGCTTGGCCATCTCCCTCTTTCCCTTCTGATTTTGTTGCTAAGAAACAACATGCTTAACCCTCTCCACCTTGCCTGTCCACCTCCAGGCTTCTAACGCCATTACAATAACTGAGGTTCCTACCTGTCAGGTCAGGGAGCAGGGACTCCAAATTGTCACCTGAAGAGGTGGTACTCTGCTTGGAAGGGGATGGCTAAGGGATTTGTTTGGAGGCTCTATTTGTTACAGATACACTAATCTTATCTGCATTACATTTTAGAGTGGCTTTCTCCTCCCTCCCAAGTTGCCCCTTGGCATGTCTACGAAAGTCATACTCTAACTTTCAGTGGGAATTGGGTGATCTTTATTGCGGTTCTTTATTGGCAAATCCCCACTCAGAAGGCCTTCAAGACACGGGATTCACCTTTGAAACACTGCCAATTTGTGAGCATACCCTGCCTGCTTTCATTGGGAGGAAAGTTTTCTGGGTCAACCCATCTCTACAGTTAATGGTTGTTTATCTAATAATAATGGAAAAAAAAGAGAAAAATAATGATGGAGGATAGAGAAAAAAGCAGTGGTCAGAAATAATTTATACCTGGCTTTGAGATACATTATACCATTGCTTTTACAACAGATCCTATTAATTTTTTTCACTTAGATTAACATTAAAAATAACATACATCAACTGAAAGCTGAAAGTTGTAGCCTAACATAGACTTAGGCTAAGAAGTAGGAACAAAACAATTAGGGATTGGGCTTCCCTGGTGGCACAGTGGTTGAGAGTCCGCCTGCCGATGCAGGGGACACGGGTTCGTGTCCCAGTCCGGGAAGGTCCCACGTGCCGCGGAGCAGCTAGGCCCGTGAGCCATTGCCGCAGGGCCTGTGCTCCGCAACGGGAGAGGCAACAGCAGTGAGAGGCCCGCATACCACACACAAAAAAAAACAAAAAACAAAAAATTAGGGATTAAAATATTATCATCATAATTTACAAAGTAGAGGGTTTACAGAAGAACGATTAACTTCATTCTGTGTAGCAGGACTTATTCTGGAAAGTCACATGCAGTTCTTAAACATGATAATTTATATATATATTCTGTATTATTATTTATCTATAGATTAATTGTTCAGAAGACCTAGGTTATGAAACAAGTGTTGATCCTCTTCCTCCCTACGGCAGGCTCAGAAAAACCATGATGTTACTACAGTAGGTTAAAGAGCTTGACAGTTTTTAGTAACTGTCTATTTTAACGGTTCTCTACTTCTCGCTATTCTTATTCTAGACAAAAGGTTGGACTGGGGATATTTTGGTTTTCTAATTTTGCACATCAGTATAACTAAAACAAATTAAGGCTCAGTCTTACCTTAAAGGAAAGAATTTTGTTCTTACAGGAGAGGGTAAAAATTTTCTTACAGTGCACAGAGATGGTTACTGCCAGACCTCTAGTGAGGCTGTCTTTATACATACATATGACAAATATGGTCTGGGGTGCATTATCTAAAATAAACATTCACAAATGAGAAAACTAGTTAGAAGAATTTTTCCAAATAAGCATTTAGGGAAATTAGCCAAAGGATAATCCTTAATAGGACCATTACCAATCCCACACTCTGAGATTCAGCCATGTAGCAGAAGGAGACTTATACACAGTGACACACATATTCTTTAAAACACATTTAAATATGTATTATAATACAAATGCAGCAACTTTTATAGTGTTTTAGAGATATTCTGAATTCTAAAAGATTGTCTTTAGCTTTTAAACGCTAAAGAGAATATTAAAGCTCTATCTGTTAAGGTAAAACTTCAGCATGTTTCAAGAGTACATCATTCACTTTTTCAACTCTGCCTAAACTCTGTTATTTGAAATTCATTCCTTGGAAGGCACAGTAAAGTTATTCATTTCTAAGGCACTCTAAATTTCTGGTGGAAGACAGACTTATTAGAAGTGCTTGTATATTTATATTTAATTTTGACTTCTGAAAATGTTATCAGCAATTTCAGCTATAACCAGCAGGTATTAAGGATCCAACTCAATGGAGAGCATATACAGTTAATGCAATTACAGTGAAGGGAAGGTGATCCAAATGTAGGCTCAAAGATCATGACCCCGGCACTATCTTTATTGTATCAATTTTTCAGCCCAACTAAAAATTATGGATACCCTATAAAGTTTCTTGTAAGTGAAATTACTACTACCATGACTTTTCATGTAAGCATTAGGTCTATCACAGAAAATGTAGTCAGTTAAATGGAATGGGAAGAAGTAGCTTGTCATTTCCATGTTTACAAATGTATATAAAAAAATACCTGAACAGTCAGAATCAGGCATATCCTCAAAGACGGGTTGACTTTCCTGGTTAATGAAGAGAACTTGGTCGTTCAAATTTCGTATGACTGAGAACTTAGGTTCAAGCTTGCCAAAGTAATCTGATTCCAGGTCTTCTACAACACACATGAAATCTTTTAAAAAATAATCTTTTTTTTCTAAATTTACAAATAAGCATATTATATATTCCAGTTTTCAATAACAATCACTATCTTCTGTTATAGAAGCTAAGGTAAAGTTGCACAGTGTTTTACCCACTTCCAGGGGCATACCTTGATTCTTGTTATCACTCAGAACCATGCTACTTTTGAAATCTTAAATTCAAATATCCTACTTTTGACCACAATCTCCTATCCTTTTAGTCTTCTTATACTTCTCTTCCACTTTACTGAGTCTTCCTGATGCTTACATTTTCTTCCTATCTAACCTCTTCCTGTCTTCCCTTTCTTCTCTATGCAGCCTGGACCTCATGGTTCATCGTTTTATCTACACTTTTGCCAGTATCTTAAATCCCAAACTCATTTGCCTTTTACTACAAAACTCTAAACCTGGCTGCTGAGTGCGCTGCTGGTAAACAATCATACAAATGTGCAAATTGGCGCCATAACAAACACATCAATTGTCAATACTTCTTTTCCAGTTCCGCATTCTCTTCCATAGTCCATAGCTTCAATTTCCAGCCTTCTTCATTCTCCTCAGGATCTCTGCATCATCACCTCTGCTTTCACTTTCAGCAAATGATTTCCTGCTACTCCACTTACAAACTTAACTATGGCATCACCTGTTATTTTCTCTACCCTCTTGTCCCAAGGGACATGTGAAAAAGGTGGATCTTCTGCTACCTAAGGTTCACCCCATTTGTGCTCTGCATGTACTTTCAATTAAACCTTGATTTATCAATTATTCCCTCTCTTCCATCAACTCAGCAATTCTACTTCCTGGATTTTATCCTAAGGAAACATTAGAGAAATGTGTAAATATTTCTCTACCAGAATGCTTATGGGAACACTTTAATAATAAAAACAAACTGGAAATAATTTAATGTCCATCAATTGGGAATCGATCAAGTAAATTTTGATATGCCCTTACTATGAATTATCATGAATTTAATATAATTGTAATTATTCATTGCCATGGAAAGATGTCCATGTGTATTAAACTAGAAAAAGAAGCTTAAGTATAGTATTATATATATATATATAACATCAAAATGATAGAAATGAATATTTTGGGGTTTTTTCATATTTTAGTTTCTCATTTTCTTATCTTCATTGCCTGAATTATTTATAATAAACAAATTATTTTTATAATCAGAAAAACATAAGGCTTTACATTTTGAGATTTAAAACACCTCCATCAACAGAATCCCACTTTGTAGCTAGTATTGTTTCTCTCCTCCTTTTAACAACCAAGCTTCTGGCAAGAATTGTATGTATCATTTCCTTACTTTCTATTCACCCTTCTACTCATTGCAAGCTTCTCCTCACTGGCTCCATTTCTCCATCAAATTGCTTTCACCGAGATCACCAAACTCCCTGTTGCTAAATGTAATAGATAATTTCTGGCTCTTGGTTTTCAAGGCTACAAAATTCAGCACAGTGCCTATTATCTCTGTCTTGAAATGCTCTCCTGGGATTCTGTGGCATTCTCTGTTTTTCTTCTTCCTCTTTGGTTGCTCTGTTCTTTATTAGCTTCTCTTTCTACTGAATCCTTTAAATGTAGGTATTCCTCAGAGTGTAGTCCTTGGCTTTTACTTCCTCATGCTACACATTTCCTCTGATTTGTCATGTTATTCTTATAGCTTCAGATGTAATTTCTATTGTATGTATGTCTCCTACATCCGTATATCCAGCCCCATATTTTCTCCTGAGTTTAGAACCACATGTCCAAGAATCTATTGGACATCTCCATTAGGATGTTCCACAGATATCATCATTCATCATTAATAAATTCATCATCTATCTTCCTCTTTGCCCTGCAAACCTCTCTACCCTGCTCTTCCTCTTGTGTTTCTTATTTCACTTAATGGTACAAATTGCCTACGTGAAAAGACATAGGCATCATCTTTTCTGTCTTTCTTTCCATCCCCTTCCAAATCCATGTCCTGCTGATTCTTCCAAGTTTTCCTAAAATCCATTCACAGCTCTTCAATGGCACCCCACTGTGCCTACCTTAATTCATGTCGCCATGATTTCTTATAGGGACTACAATAATAGCTTCTTAATTGGCATTCCCCTCCCCTCTTTTTTTGCCCCCACAGCAATTCTTTATACTGAAGCCAGAAGGAATTAAAATTCAATTTTAATTAAAGTTAAAATTCAGAGATACAATCATGTTATCTTTGAATTTTAATGAATGACATTGCCTCCCAGAATAAAGATTATATTTTCCATATTTTCCTTGCAGTTGGTGCCATATGACTAAATTCTAGTCAATGGAGTATGAGTGGATTTGATGTTTACAACTTCTAAATAGAGCTTTTAAAAGGAGTGGGCCTGTCTTCCTCTTATTTTGAACACCTTCTTGCTAGCTGGGATATGGACCCAGGAAGTGTAATGATGATTTTCAAGTATGTAAATGAGTTCAACAACTAGGGATGATGGAATGGAAGAAGACAGAAGAAACTTTAGATTCCAACATCATCAGGCTGCATCCAGCCATACTAATACTGAACTGCTTACTTGGATTCGTATTTGAGAGAAATATTTTCTATCTTATTCAGTTACTATATTTTTGGATCTCTTTGTTACAGCAAACTAATCTGTATCCTAGATCATACATATTGTGCTTAATGAATCACCATTGCCCCAAAGATAAGGTCCAAATTCCATATCTTGGAATAACAGAACCTTCTCGATCTGCACCCTATTTATCATTCTTCTCTCATCATTTTCCTACTCTTACTCTACTCCCATTCTGAATTACTCTTAATTCCTCACACCATGCTTTCTTTCATATCTTGATCTTTGCATGTGTTCTTCTCTCTGCATAGAATACCTTCTCTTGGCTAACCCCTGTTTACTCTTCAATTCTGTTCCTCTTTCAAAATGCCCTCCCAGAATCTACTGGACTAAATTAGATGCTCTTCTATGTGCTCCCATAGCATCTGTGCCTTCATAACACTTAACATACCACATTCCATTTGCCTCCCTAATGTGCCTGCTTCCCCCTATAGGAACTGTGTTTTGCTCACAACTGTATTGTAGGGCCTAACATAGTGCCAGAGATACAGATGCCAATATTTATTGAATCAAATAAATGGGAGTAGGGCAATCTTTAAGAAACATGAGGAGCTATAGGACAATAACATTTCAATAAATCTGGAAAAGAAACTGGAAGGAATAGTATTTTTCAAAAGTTCCTGTTGTATATTTCCAGTCCAGTAAGGATCATCTTAAGAATGGAGAAAGTGCTTTTTAAGGAAAAGTATGAAAAACTAATGACCTTTAATAATCTGGGGGTCCGTAAGAGCAGCGGTCCCCAACCTTTTTCGTACCAGGGACCGGTTTCTGGAAGACAATTTTTCCATGTACTGGGGCCGTGGTTTGGGTGGCGGGATGGTTTGGGCGGTAACGCGAGTGATGGAGAGCAGCAGGTGATGCTTCGCTCCCTCACCCTCTGCTCACCTCCTGCTGTGCGGCTGGGTTCCTAACAGGCCGTGGACCGGTACTGGTACTGGTCCACGGCCCAGGGGTTGGGGACCCCTGCGTTAGAGGATCATAGGCTTTATATACGTATGATCCTCCCTGAATGCCAACAGGACAAGGAATGGGTACATCTGCTTAGGAAGACAATGACTCAACCTAATAGGTCTGTTTGCTCTACTTTCCCCCATCTCCTCTACTTCCAGAATTCTCTGAACCCTGGGAGCCTCCCAGGCTTCTTTTCAGAGCACTTCTGAGAGGGAAGGTTGAAGAAGGAAGATGTTCCTGATTTTGGACAACAATTCTCATGCTTCAACCCCTTTTCCTATGTACTCCAGAGTATCCATGACTTTCTGCTAATCTCAGGATCTATGTAACAGGCAAGGTCTATTTTGTAGATTCTAATAGCTGAGAATTTCCTAAGATGTAGAGAAGCGTATTTTATTAGAAATTCCCTTATAGTCATCTTTATTCCAAGGCAGTGCTACTGAGTCCACATTCCTTTGAGGGAATATTAGCTTCTCAAATAGATTGGTACCAGTTTTTCAGCTGAGAATGGTGATATGGATGTGCTGGTGGGACGCTTACTCAAGTAGCTATTTATTTTTACAAAGAAAGAGAAATAAATTTATACTTTACCATCACTTTCAGCTAAAGGGGAAAAAAGAGAAACAAAATATGTTAAATTCTATATTTCTACTCAATTTCCTCTCACCCTTCTCTTTTATTACTCTTTTCTGCCCCTCTGCATTCTTTAACCCCTGTCTTACTGGTGATGGCTTTTGTTGGCCCCATAAAAATATAATATAATCATCCAAAAGGTCCCATAAAATGAAGCTAATTAGACTTAGTGTGATCTCAGGTATGTTAGATATAAAACCTAAATCTAGGGTTTATAAATTGAAAATTGTAGCCAAAAAGAAATTTTATAAAGTGATAGATTTTACTCTTAAATGTATTGCTTCAATGGAAAGTCACCTAAGAACTTTCTATGAAGCTTTCAAATGAAACTAAACTGCCCAAGGAAGTTTAATCATAAGAATCTGTTTTTATTTGTCAAATGTATTTACATAAAGTGGTATAACTCACAGAACTCTAGATTTCAGATATGTATCTCTTACATAATTTGCCAGGTTGCTTTGGGAAATCGTATATCCAATTTTCTGGGATTTTCATGACGTGCACCTGCAGCCACCTTGTGAGTAGGCTACTACTAACTAAGTGCCAGGACATGTGGCAGGACAAGGTGCTGGGACCTTGACTATGTTATGCTTAATTTCTAGAGATCCAGTATTTTTTTTTTTTTTCCAAGAGAAGTGTGTCATTAGTGTTACAATGGAATCTGGTGACAAAAAACAAGTCACTTAATAGTTCACCTTACAACATCTTTTCTAGTTGAATACATTTATCTAAACCCTGTATTTGGCCTACGGTTTTGAACTTACCTACAAAGTAAAGTGTATTGTTAATAAATTTCATTTCCACAAAGCTGATGCAATTGTCTTCTACTGGTTCAGCAGCCATCTTTATTCCTAATGAAAGCAAAGAGTCATCTGTTAAAAGGTAGTGATTGTTCCTTTTACACAAAAGGAATCTTTTACCACTTATTGCCTTGTTCTACCTCCAATTTCAGAAATCCAGCATGCTGACGAACACTCTGGACATTTAATAAATGCCAGGAATCTTCAGTTTATGAATGTACAAGTTCAAATGTTCTTTCGCAAACCATTAGATATTCGGAATCTAGAAAGCATTTTCTCATTAAACAATGTTATAAAGGGTGGATGTGTGGTCTGTTATTGAACTGAATTATTGTTCCAGTATTTTGGTGGAAATATACATATATTATCAGAATAAATACAGGATGCCAGAAACACACCTAATCCTGTCCTTTAACTAGGGGCTGGTTCTATCTCTGTCTTACAACCAATGGGATCCTGTGAGTGAGAGACTGCAGATTGTGACTTCATTGTCAAAGTGCTAAAGGTGAGGCAATGATAAAAAATGGTGTTTCTACCTGGGAGTGGGGGCTAGGTGGGAGGAGGCTGAAGGGCTCTGGCATCTGATGGCTCTCTTTCTCTCTGAGCAACAGCAGCTTTTGATCTGGAGTCTGGACTATACTATGCTTTTTGCACAAGGAATACATGAATACAATCTTCCTGTAAAACATCAAATAATATAGGATTTGAAAATGTTAAAAATTCTTTTTGCTCTTCTCCTTTGTGCCACCCCACCCAACCCCATTCCAGTATGGTGTATATCCTTCCAGATCTTTGTTTATGGAGCAGGGGTTCTAAATCTGGGAAATCTGTGAACTTGGATGGGGAAAAAATTACACAATTATTTTCACCAACTTCTAACTGAAATTTAACAGTTCCTTCCATTATGGTGTAGGAAACAAACCACAGTATTATTCACAGTACCTGTGACTATCATTAATAGACATACATATTTCTTACTGTATTGTAATTGTTGCAGAGATCTTGAAATATGGTTTAAACTCATTTCTACTTTGAAATATATGGAAGTTATTAGTCCCAACAGGACATCTTGTTGTTAATGTGTTAATAAAGATGCACATATATACCTTATCAAAATTTGTTAAAAATTTTTTGATAACCCTTTAATTACAAAGGGTTTCCTTTCTCATTCTAAGTATTTAATTTTATGCATATAAAAGCGTGATTCTGAGAAGGGGTCCACAGACTTCACCTGATTGTCCATGAGGGTCCATGCCACAGAAATGATTAAGAAATTCTCCTCTAGAGTTCAGAAGTCCCTTGGTTTCCTGAGGACAGTTTTATGGTTGGTGCTCCAAGGAAGGTGGTTGGGTCACAGTTGTCAATTGGTATATATGGGGGTGTTCATACGTCTATACTTAGAGGTTGAGAAATGACTCAAATTTTTTCTAGCATAGTTTGCTGAGGTCAAACATATACAGGGGAAGCAGGAAATTAATACCCAGTAGAAAACACTTAATCCAAATTAAGCTAACACAAAATAAATGCTAGTTGATGGCTATTTTTTGTTTTGTTTTGTTTTACTTTTTATTATGGAAAATTTGTATACATTGTGAAATGATCACCACAATAAATCTAGTTACCATCTGTCACTGTACAGTTACAAAAATCTTTTTTTTATTGTGATGAGAACTTCTAAGACGACTTATTAGTAACTTTCAAATTTGCAATACAATATTATTGACTATAGTCTACACGCTGTACTTTACATCCCATAACTTATTTATTTTATAACTTGAAGTTTGTACCTCTTGATCCCCTTTACTCATTTTGCCCACCCCCTCCCCATCCCCTCTGTTGACCACTAATCTGTTTTCTATGAGCTTTATTTTATTTTGTTTTGTTTGTTCATTTGTTTTTTTTTTTTAGATTCCACATATAAGTGAAATCATGTAGTATTTATCTCTCTGTCTGATTTATTTCACTTAGCATAATGCTCTCAAGGTGTATTAATGTTGTTGCAAGATTTCATTATTTTTATGAATGGTAGCCCATTATATATACCATATCTTCTTTATCCATTCATCCATCCATTGATGGACACTTACATTGTTTCTATATTTTGGCTATTGCGAATAATCCTGCAATGAACACAGGGGTGAATATATCTTTTTGAATTAGTGTTTTTTGTTTTCTTCAGATAAATAAGCAGAAGAAGAATTGCTGGATCATATGGTAGTTCTATTTTTAACTTTTTGAGGAGATTCCATACTGTTTTCCACAGTGTCTGCACAAATTTACATTTCCATCAACAGTGCACAAGAGTTCCCTTTATCCCACATCTTCGCCAACACTTGTCATTTCTTGTTCTTTTGATAATAGCCATTCTGACAGATGTGAGATGATAAGTCGTGGTTTTGATTTGCATTTCTCTGATGGTTAGTGATGTTGAGCATCTTTTTAATGTACATGTTGGCTATCTGTATGTCTTTTTTGGAAAAATGTCTATTCAGATCTTCTGACCATTTTAAAAAATAATTTTTTATAAAATTATTTATTTATTTATTTTTGGCTGCGTTGGGTCTTCGTTGCTGTACGTGGGCTTTCTCTAGTTGTGGCGAGTGGGGGCTATGGGCCTCTCATAGCAGTGGCTTCTCTTGTTGCATAGCACGGGCTCTAGGTGCGTGGGCTTCAGTAGTCGTGACATGTGGGCTCAGTAGTTGTGGCTCACGGGCTCTAGAGTGCAGGCTCAGTAGCTGTGGTGCATGGGCTTAGTTGCTCCGTGGCATGTGGGATCTTCCCAGACCAGGGCTCGAACCTGTGTCCCCTGCATTGGCAGGGGGATTCTTAACCACTGTGCCATCAGCGAAGCCCCTTCTGACCATTTTTAAGGTCAGGTTTTTTGTGGTTGTTGTTATTATTGAGTTGTGTGTGTTCTTTATATATTTTGAATATTAATCCCTTATTGGATATGATTTGCAAATATCTTCTCCCATTCAGTAGGCTGAATTTTTATTTTGTTGATGGCTTCTTCATTGTGCAGAAGCTTTTTTGTTTGATATAGTCTCATTTGTATAGTTTTGCTTTGGTTGCCATTGCCTTTGGAATCAGAGCCAAAAATATATATATATTGCTAGACTGATGTCAAGGAAATATCTGCCTATGTTTTCTTCTAGGAGTTTTATGGTTTCTGGTCTTACATTCAAGTCTTTAATCCACTTTGAGTTAATTTTTCTGTATGGTGTAAAATAGTTGGTCAGTTTCATTCTTCTACATGTGGCTGTCCAGTTTTCCCAATACAATTTATTGAAGAGACTGTCTTTTCCCATTGTATATTCTTGCCTCCTTTTTCATAGATTAATTGGTCATATATGTGTGGGTTTATTTCTGGGCTCTCTGTTTTGTTCCATTGAGCTATGTGTTTGTTTTTGTGTTAATACCACACTGTTTTGATTAATATAGCTTTGTAATATAGTTTGAAATCAGGGAGTGTAATGCCTCCAACTTTGTTCTTCTTTCTCAAGATTGCTTTGGTTATTTGGAATCTTTTGTGGTTCCATACAAATTTTAGGATTTATTGTTCTATGTCTGTGAAAAATGCCATTGAAATTTTGATAGGGATTGCATTGAATATGTATATTGCTTTGGGTAATACGGACATTTTAATCATATTAATTCTTCCAATTTGTGAGCATGGAATATATTTCTATTTATTTGTGTCTTCTTCAGTTTCTTTCATCAATGTCTTATAGTTTTCAGCATACAGATCTTTCACCTCCTTGGTTAAATTTATTCCTAGATATTGTATTCTTTTTGATACAATTGTAAATGGGATTGTTTTCTTAATTTCTCTTTCTTATACTTTGTTGTTAGTGTATAAAAATGCAACAGATGTTTGTATATTGATATTGTACTCTGCGGTTTTACTGTATTCATTTATTCTAACAGTTTTTTTTTTTTTTTGGAGTCGTAGGGTTTTCTATATATAAAATCATGTTTTCTGCAAATAGTGACAGTTCTACTTCTTCCTTTCCAATTTGGATGTCTTTTATTTCTTTTTTCTATGAATTGCCCTAGCTAGGAATTCCCATACTGTGTTGAATAAAACTGGCAATAGGCGGTATTCTTGTCGTGTTCCTGATCTTAAACAAAAAGCTTTCAGCTTTTTGCTGTTGACTATGATGTTAGCTGTGGGCTTGTCATATATGGCCTTTATTATGTTGAGGTACACTCTCTCTATACCCACTTTGTTGAGGGTTTTTATTATGAATGGTTGTTGAATTTTGTCAAAGACTTTTGCATTTATTGAGATGATCATATGATTTTTATCCTTTATTTTGTTAATCTAGTGTATCACATTGACTTGTGGATGTTGAATCATCTTTGCATTCCTGGAATAAATCCCACTTGATCATGGTGTATGATCCTGCTAACGTATTGTTGAATTCAGTTTACTAATATTTTGTTGAGGACTTTTCATCTATATTCATGAGGGATGTTAGTCCGTAATTTTCTTTTTTTGTGGTTTCCTTGTCTGATTTTGGTATCAAGGTAATGCTAGCCTTGTAAAATGAGTTTGGGAGCATTCACTTCTCTTCAGTTTTTTGGAAGAGTTTGAAAAGGATTGGTATCAATCTTTGAATGTTTGGTAGAATTCATTAGTGAAGACTTCTGTCCTGGACATTTTTTGTTGGAAGTTTTTTGATAACTGATTCAATTCAGTCTTGGAAGACTGTGTGTTTCCAGAAATTATCCATTTCTTTTAGGTTGTCTGATTAGTTGCTGTATAATTGTTTATAGTAGTTTTTTATGATACTTTGTATTTCTTTGTATCAGTTGTAATTTCTCCTCCTTCATTTATGATCTTTTTTGTTTGAGCTCTTTGTCTTTTCCTCTTGTCTACTTAAAGGTTTGTCAATTTTGTTTATCTTTTCAAAGAACCAGATCCTAGTTTCCTTGATCTTTTCTATTGTCATTTTAGTTTGTATTTCATTTGTTTCTGCTCTGATTTTTATTATTTCCTTCCTTTTACTGACTTTGGGATTAATTTGTTCTTTTTTAATTTCCTTTAGGTATAAAGTTAGATTGTTTACTTGAGATTTTTCTTGTTCCTTGAGGTAGGCCTGTATCACTATAAACTTCCCTCTTAGAACTGCTTTTGTGCATCCCATAAGTTTTGGCATGTTAATTTTCCATTTTCACTTGTCTCAAGATAATTTTTTAATTTCTCTTTTGATTTGTTCATTGACCCATTGGTTGTTCAGTAGAATGTTGTTTAATCTCCACATATTTGTGATTTTTCCAGTTTTCTTAGTAATTGATTTCTAGTTTCAAATCATTGTAGTGAGAAAAGATGCTTGATATGATTTTCATTTTAAATTGATGAGACTTGTTTTGTGGCCTAACATATTGTCTGTCTTGGAGAATGTTCCACATGAACTTCAGTGCACTTGAGAAGAATGTGTATTCTGTTGCTTTTGGCTGGAATGTTCTGTATATACCTATTAAGTCTATTGGACTAATGTGTCTTTTAAAGCTGATGTTTCCTTATTGATTTTCTGTGTGGATGACCTATCCATTGATGTAAGTGAGATATTAAAATCCCCTACTCTTACTGCTTTACTGTTAATTTCTCCCTTTAAGACCATTAATATATGATTTATATATTTAGGTGCTCCTATTTTGGGTGCATAGATCTTTATAAATGTTATATCTTCTTGCTGGGTTGACCACTTCATCATCGTGTAATGATCATCCTTGTCTTTTATTACAGTCTTTGTTTTAAAGTCTATTTTGTCTGATACAAATATAGCTACTCCAGCTTTCTTTTGGTTTCCATTTTCATGAAATATCTTTTTCCATCCCTTCACTTTTAATCTGTATGTGTACTTACATCTGAAATGAGCCTCTTGTAGGCAGCATATAGATGGTTCTTATATTTTTATCCATTCAGCCACTCTCTGTCTTTGATTGGAGAATTTAGTTCCTTTACATTTAAAGTAATTATTGATAGTTATGTACTTGTTGCCATTTTGTTAATAGTTTTCATTTCTCTTTGTTTTATCACTCCTCTTTGTTTCTTCTTTTCTTTCTTCCCTTATTGTTTGATTACTTTCTATAGTGTTATGCTTAGATTCCTTTCTCATTTTTTTGGTATGTATCTACTATAGGTTTTTGCTTGGTGGTTACCATGAGGGTCACATGTAACAGTTTATATATAAAAGAGTATATCTTAAGTTGATAAGAAGTCAAGACTGAATGCATTATAAAACTACATTTTTACTTCCTCCCCAAACATTTTATGTTTTGATGTCATATTTTACATCTTTTTACTTTCTGTATCCCTTAACTAGTTATTGTGTAGTTATTTTTTATTACTTTTGTCTTTTAATCTTTATACTAATGTTATTAATTCCACTACCTTTATTATATATTTACCTTTATCAGTGAGATTTTTACTTTCATATGTTTCTTGTTCCTAATTAGTGCACTTTCTTTTCAGCTTAAAAAAGTCCCTTTAACATTTCTTGTAAGGCTGGTTTAGTGGGGATGACCTCCTTTAGCTTTTGTTTGTTTGCAAAGCACTTTATCTTTTTTCCAGTTCTGAATGATAGCCTTTCTTGGTTGGAAGTTTCTTTCTTTCAGCACTTTGAATATATCATGCCACTCTTTTCCGGCCTGCAAAGATTCTGCTGAGAAATCTGCTGATACTCTTATGGGGCTTATTTGGATATCACAAATTGTTTTTCTCTTGCTGTGTTCAAGATTCTCTCTTTAATTTTTGATATTTTAATTATAATGTGTCTTGGTGTCTTTCGATTTATCTTTTTTTGGAACTCCCTGGACTTCCCGGATCTGGATGTCTGATTCATTCCCCAGGTTAGGGAAGTTTTCAGCTATTATTTCTTCAAGCAAGTTTTCTGCCCCCTTTTCTCTTTTCTCCTTCTGGGAACCCAGTAATGTGAATGCAATTCTGCTTGATGTTTGTCCCATTGGTCCCTTAAGCTATCTTCACTTTTTAAAATTTGTTTTTCTTTTTGCTGTGTTTGGGTGAGTTACACTGCCTTGTATTCCAGATCACTGATTCTTTCTTTGCTTCATCTAGTCTGCTGTTGAACCCCTCTAGTGTATTTTTCAGTTCAGTTGTTGTATTCTTCAGCTCTGTGACTTCTGTTTGGTACTTTCTTATTTATCCTATCTCTTTGTTGAAGTTCTTACTGTGTTCATCCATTCTTCTCCTGAGTTCAATGAGCATCTTTATGACCGTTACTTTAAAATCTTTATCAGGTAAATTAGTTATCTCCTTTTCATTAAGATTTTCTTCTGGAGTTTTATCTTATTAATTCTGTTGGAACATAATCTTCTCATTCCTCATTTTCCTTGACTCTCTGTGTTTGTTTTTATTTATTAGGCAAAACAGCTATCTCTCCTAGTCTGGAAGGAATGGCCTTGTATAGAGATGAACCTTACTGTTTAACCTTGCCCTAGTTCTTGGTTGTCACTCAACCTTTGTGATTGTCTATGCAGCCTGATTTATTCTTGATAGGTCCCAAGTGCTGAGGGTGTGCCAAGACCTGTGAGTATTCCAGAGGGGGAGACGTCAGTCAGCACCTAGTTTCAGGCTGATTAGAAGCCAGACCTTCAGGCAGCAGCTTTTAAGATATGCAAATATATATTGCCCTGTGGGACTGCAATTGTAAACTCTGCTAGCCTCCAGACCTGGCCATCTGAAGGTGTCTCTTTGACTACAGTTGCAAAAATCAGGGCTCCAGTAGAGTGTGTGAGCTCTTTTCTGGTAGGTGCTGGTGAACTGTAGCAAAGGCGAAAGAGAGTGCAGAGATGGTTCCCCCAGCCTGTGTTCCTTGAGAGCACTTCTATAGCCTCTAGATGAGTGGTAAACCTGAAGTGTGCCCTTCAGGCTGAAGCCCCAGGACAAGTCATCAGTCATTTTTCACAGGGAGACTGGAGGTACAGTCTGCTGTCTGTGCAGTACCCTGAGGGTGGTAGCCTTCAGAGAACTCCCTGATTGTTTCAGATTCATGGGACCCAGAAACGCAATCCCTCCAGCCACCAGAGCTAGGGGCTGGAGGAGCATCCCTCATGTGGGCTGTGCACACATGCCTCACCTTGGCAGGGCCACAAGAGCAGTGTGGGGGTGTGGTGTACCCAGTGGTGTTAGCAGGTTAAAGGTAGAGTGCAAAGATAGCACCCACCAGTGCCAGTGCTAGCAAGATAGAGGGGAAATGCAAAAATAGCATCTGCCAGTGCCTCCATCCAGGTGGAAAGAGTCCCAAAACGCTCCTGCATCTCCCTCAGATGCTTTAAGATTAGCAAATGAATCTCCTTCACATATGGTGCTTTTCAGACTGCTACTTTTGTGATGGGTCCTGTGGTGAGTGAGTCAGCACACAAGCCCTTTAAGAGTGGAATCTCTGTTTCCTACAGCCTTTTGGTTCTCCTGGATGTAAACTCTATTGATTTTCAAAGCCAGATGTATTGGGGGCTCATCTCTTTGGTGCGGTTCCCAAGTTCCCTGATGTGGGGCACTGACCTCTTGCTCCTCAGGTAGTAGCTCTGTTTTGTGATATCAATCCTGATTGTGGGTTGCTGCACCATAGGTATGTTTTTTGGTGAGACCATGTCTCTCCCTCTCCTACCCATCTAGATGTGGCTTTTTTTTTTTTTTTTGGAGGAGATTTCAGCTAGTTTTTAGGTCTTTTTCAGAGGGAATGATCCGTATGTAGCTGTAGATCTGCTGTCTGTGGCAGGAGGTTAGTTCCAGATCTTCTGAGGGCACCATCTTGAACCAACTCTCTATTTGGTGGCTATTTAACAGTTTTATCTAGATTCAGTTCATATATAATATATAAGCATATATATATATATATATATATATATATACACACACACATATGTATGGTTTTTAATTTATTTAAAAATTTATATTTTTATATAAATTTTTTCTTATATTTTAATTTAAACAATATCTATAGAGAT